>NW_026592890.1:29817507-30082948 GCF_907164565.1 Psammomys obesus | reverse complement strand
TGCATGTATGTGAGTGTATGTGAGTGTAAGCGCTCACATACCTGCATGTACACTCACACTCATATACCCAATATACATGGAGAGCAGAGATCAACCTTAGCTGCCCTTCTTCAGCAACTTTTCAAACTTCAGTTGCTTCTTTTTTTTTTTTTAACTGTTTCTTGCAGCATGTCCATGTCCCCCCCCCCCCCCCCCGGAAGGACACTGTAATCTTTCTGGGCCCAAGACACAGAGTCTTTCAGAGTCTCAAGGCTCTTCCTTACCAACTACTTTGTTTGTGGATCCTTGTAAAACAGTCTTTCCTGTGCTGTAAACTGATGCAGCTTTTAAAATTCTGTCAGTCTTTTATGACACACTGACTGTATTAATTGATTTCAACCTGTCTTTGATCTGAAATTGTCTCTAATGTCTCCTAGAATAACCACAAAGGCAATTAGATTTTTTTTCTGTATTGCTGAGGATTTTGCTTGTTTTAAATATTTTTTTTTGTTGTTGTTTGTTTAGTGTATTTCTATGAAGTCTGCAGGATTAACTGTTATTACCAGCTTCCATTGCATGCCAGACAACTCACATAATTGTTAGGTGGTGAAATTTTCATAATCTCTGACCATGGAAATACCACACCGAGTACACTAAATATATAGCTAATATATACTGAAACTACTAAAGTAATTTTCAAAGTGGGTATCTTTAGAGTTTTTTTTTTTCTTGCAGATGAGTAAGCTGAGGTTCAGAGAGACTCACTAAACTTGTGAAGGTCCTGAAAACTGTGTCCATGTGAACTTAGATTTCCTGGAATTCCCAACTCAAACCTTCACTAGGCCCCTGCTCTCATGTTCCACACTCCATTCAGGTATCCACTCACATCAGAACCCATTCCCCTTAGATATTCACCTGAGGTTTGCATGTTCATCTTGTTCATGCATGTTGTATGCTCATTTTAACTCCTGTGCCAGAAGTACAAGTCTGTGTAGAGGCTGTTTCACACTTTTCTTGTACTGAATGCACCCAATTCTGTTCTTGAGAGACCTCGCATCCAAACATCTCTTTTTGATGATTGAAATCACAGCTTCTAAGGTTTCCATGTACTATGAAATCAGTATTTTCATGCTCCTGGCTATATTACAGAGGAGTTTCAGCAAACATTAAAACTTCAAAGATGAGTTTCTTCCAGCCCACAATTTCCTTTATGGTCTGTCTCCAATCCACACAGAGGGAAATACATTTTGTTAAACCTCTACTTGGCTGCTGAGTGAGCAGTTGTCAAAAGATGATGTCAACTGTTGAACACCCAGTAAGTGCTAGTGTTGGAGATTATTAAAATTTATTATTACTAGGAAGGGATAGAGAGAATTCTTTAAACAACAACACTTGAGCGTAGAAAGATTGCCTTTCCGAATAATGATTTTTTGATCAATCTCTTTCACTTCCTATGTATTTTTAGGACAGGCATTTGTGATATCAGAGTGTTTATAAAACAGATGTTATTTTCTAGTTCATCTCAGAGCAGGTAAAAATAAGACTTTCCTGAAAAGGTATGTGTATATCCATGCATGCTTCTTGGGAGAAATGCTATAAGCTTCAGAGTGATATTGTTGTTATTAAAGTGATACTAAAAGGTGATACGATATCAGGAAAATGCACAATTTGATCGTATTTCTGGGAACACTACTAGTAAATCTTCCCTGAATTCACAGAGGGTAGTTCAAGGAAACTGATGGATAAGATATAAAAGGATTGAACTGGACCCTGAGCCCCAGACCTCCATCTACATGGTAAGGGTGTCTGCATCACAGATAGGGCTGTCAGCAGCAGGGTCTTTCCATTAAATCTTTACAGTGAATTTATAGCTGGTCCAGAAAGGCCCCAGTCTATGAAGAGGCACTGGCTGAATAGGGAAGCAAACAATCGGTGTTGTTGTCAGTAGCTGGCAGAGAATTTGAACTGGGCAAGCAGCTGTTTCTTATGGCGGCTAGCAAAGGCTTGCAGGTTGCTTATATCTGCCAGTCTTCTGCCAAACTGAAAACTGTAACACCCCTTTTCTTATGTGGATGTGCAATGGCTATTTCAGAGTATGTCCACAGCTTGCCTCTAAAAGCTATGTGGTTCTGGATTTTATAGTTCATTTTGCAGTTCTTAGTTTCACACCAGAGGAAGCTGGTTAACACAAACGCGGGCTTTCTGGTCTCCTTGAATTAGGTATTTGCTCCTCTCACATGTACACCAATTTAATATTTTTCATGAAAGAAAAAAAAAACAAAAAAATATGTGTTCTTGGGGGTTTTGTTGTCAAGAAGCATTTAAAATTCTTTTTTAAAATTTCCCCAAATAATTGGTTTTATTCAAGTCAGTGTCAAAGTCCAAAATAATTTACAGTGCATTTTCCCTTAAATTGCTTTACCTAGTTACAATCTTCCCTTGTTTCATCTGGTTTGTATTATTGTCATATCTGCAGTTCACTTCTTAAAACTGAAAGATTATAGCACATGAAGATGAAATACTGGGCTCTGGTGACAAATGAAGTTTCCCTTTACACTTAAGATTTGGGCTCTTGGGGTTGGAGAGATGGCTCAGTGGTTAAGAGCACTGTCTGCTTTTCCAAAGGACCTAGGTTCAATTCCTGGTACCCAAATGGCTGCTCACAACTGTCTATAACTCCTGTTCCAGGGGACCCAATTCCCTTACTCATGCAGGTAAGACATCAATGTACATAAAAAAAAAATAAGATTTGGGCTCTTATTCAGATTTTTTTCCCCCTCTGAGATTAAACATAGCTGGTAAATATTTAGGACTTTCTTCTCTTTTACTCTAGTATTTACCTTGCTTAAATGTGTTAATTGCATCAATAGATCAGTTGGGCATGTGAGATTTCCTTGTTTCTGTATCAATTACTTTTCTATTCTTACGATAAAACACCATGGCCTAAGCAACTTATAGAGGGGAAAGTTTACTTAGGAATAGGGCTCTGGAATGAGAACCCATTAATTACTGGGTTAGGTAGTAGATGTCCAGATCAGTATCTTATCCATGCACAGGATGCAGAGGGCTTGAACTAAAAGTGGGATGAGGCTATAAACTCCCAAAGCCCATCCAAGTAAAATACTGCTTCTTGGAAGGCTTCAGTTTCCAAAACCTTTCTAAATACCACCTACCTGGGACCAAGTGTACAAATCTTTGAGCCCCGGGAGACATTTTTATTTAAAGTAGTACATCTTCATATTTTTATTTTGGGAAAATCACCAGCCAGAGTTTGATGAAATAAGCACAACCTCAAGGAATGATATGATATGGAAAGAAAGTTTTTCATAGTTTCTGTACTTTGCAGCTGGGTGTGCCAGTGAAGACTTTCAAAGGAAAGCTATTGTGTATCTCATGTGGCCTGAAGTATCTGTAGGTCAAAGGTCTGGTGATCTGATATAAGGAAGGGTGAAGACAGGCTGGAAAATAAAGGAAAGTAAGGACAAGATCACTCTTCCATTTATTTCTTACTGTCTTCACCTTTGCTGTTCAAGTGACTGAGGGGTGGGGTTGGGGATGGGGAATGCTGCTCAGCCAAGGGTGCCATGGATCATGGTGGCTAGTGTGCTTTGTTTGGGTTTCCTGTCAGGCTGAGATCTCGTAGTGAAATAGCTGTTTCCCATCCACCTTAAATACCACATTTCTCCTAAGGTTGACTGAGGTCGGCACCAGGAAGGAAATAGAATTCAGGAAATACTATTCTTGCATATCTAATCAATACACCTTGAGCCACCCCAAAATCATGTGCCTGTAAGGAAACAGTCTGTGTAGGTTACAGGCGCAGATGGGTCATTAAGCCCTTCATAATCATCAGTAAGCAAAGCAAAGCAAAACCAAACCAGGCAAGAGACTTGCCCTCATGGCCTTATAATCTCATAGACGTGATTGCTGACAAAAGGATCACAAACACAAACAAAAAGTTACATTTTCAAATGGACTGAATGAGACAAGAGTAAAAATTTAGAGATCAGGAAGAGACTATCATTGGGGACTGTGTCTGTAATGACAAAGACTGAATGAAATCAGTGTCATGGAAAAAAAGTGAAAATCTTTGTATTCTATTTCAGAAGGAAAGTATCGCACCTTTTTTTTTTCAGAATGAAAGAAGGGAATAGATTTAAAAAAATAAAAAAGGATAACCACCAGGTCTTTGAGCTGAAGTTATTATTTAGGGAATGCAGAGGAGGACTGGACTAATTCTCGAAGAGACGATTAAGAACTAGATCTGGGACACGGCAGATTCCACATGCTGGGATGTGATGTGTGACTGTATACAAATGCTCCAGCTCCACGGAGAAACTAGAAAATAATTCAGTGAACATATGCATTTGAGAGTTACACACACAGAGGGAGAATAAGAGGATATGAAAATAACCAGGTCTGACTAGCGAGGACACATAGTAAGACAGAAGATCTGAGAGAAAACTAGCAGTTGGTCTACAGTGTGGAGTCCCCTCCGGGCCTTTCTATCTCCCCCTTCTTTCATAAGATTCCCTGTACTCTGCCCAAAGTTTGGCTATGACTCTCAGCATCTGCTTTGATACCCTGCTGAGTAGAGTTTTTCAGTGGCCCTCTGTGGTAGGCTCCTGTCCCATTCCCTGTTTTCTCCCTCTTCTGATGTCTATCCGATTTGCCTTTCTGAATGAGGATTGATCATCTTACCCAGAGTCCTCCTTCTTGCTTAGCTTCTTTAGGTGAACAGATTTTAATATGATTATTCTATGTCTAATTATCATTATATGTCTAATATCCACTTATAAGTGAGTTATATACCATGTGTGTCTTTCTGCTTCTGAGATACCTCATTCAGGATGATCTTTTCTATTTCCCATCATTTGCCTGCAAATTTCATGATTTCCTTGTTTTTAATTGCTGAGTAGTATTCCATTGTGTAAATGTACCACAATTTCTGTATCCATTCCTCCATTGAGGGACATCTGCGTTGTTTCCAGATTCTGGCTATTATGAATAAAGCTGCTACAAATGGTTGAACAAATGTCCTTTTGTACACTTAAGCATATTTTGGATATATGCCTAGCAGTGGTATAGCTGGATCTTGAGGTAGCACTATTCTTAATTTTCTGAGAAAGCGCCAGATTGATTTCCAAAGTGGTTGTACAAGTTTCATGAAACTGAAAAGATCTTTAAAGCAAAGGACACTGTCATCAGAACAAAACAACAGCCTATAGACTGGGAAAGGATATTCACTAACGCTATATCTGACAGAGGGCTAATATCCAGAATATATAAAGAACTCAAGAAGTTAAAAAGCAGCAAATCAAGTAATCCAATTAAAAAAATGGGGTACAGAGCTAAACAGAGAATTCTTAATCGAGGAATATCAAATGGCAGAGAAACACTTAAAGAAATGCTCGAAGTCCTTAGTCATCAGGGAAACGCAAATCAAAACGACCTGAGATTTCACCTTACATCCATCAGAATGGCTAAGATCAAAACCGCATGTGACAACACATGTTGGAGAGGATGTGGAGAAAGGGGAACCCTCCTCCACTGCTGGTACGAATGTAAATTTGCAAAAAGGTTTTAATTGGAAGAGAATTTCAGGTAAACTTTCAAATATTTTGGACTCAAAAAACATGATATTCCTAGAAATCATGAGAATCAGAAGCTTTTATTTACATGAGTGGCAACTGTTGAATTCCCCACATTAGGAATTAAAATCAAGAAATATTTAAAATGAGTGTCTAATAACTTAAAAGTAGAAAAAATAAATCAACATAAACATGCTTCTAGGAGACAATAGTTCTGAAAATAAATGTATGGAGAACAGTGACACTTTTTGTAACACTTTTAAGTGTGTAACTTAATAGAAGACAGCCACATCATCTTGTCTGCTTCTGCGTTCAGTCCGTGTTCCCTCTTGTTTGGGTTGTCACATAGAAACACAGTCTGGTCTCACAAAAAGTGTGCTTAGAGAAATGAGTTTTCTTCCTTTCTGCTTCTCCCTTTTGTTTTCAAATGTGCATGTGCATGTGTGTGTGCATGTACATGCGTGTGTCTACCCGTCTCTGTGTGTGTATGCACGCACATGCATTTGTTAAATGTGGGCACAAACAGTAGTGAGTTCAGAAGACAACCTCAGACATCAGTCCTCACCTCCAGACTTGTTAGAAGCAGGGTGCCTTTCTTTCCTTCCACATAAGCCAGACTAGTTGGCCTGTAAGCATCTGGTTATTTCCTGTTGCTGCCTCCTTCCTGTTTCTGAAGGAAAGCTGGGATATAGACATCAGCAGCACAGATCCAATCTTTTCCGTGGGTCCCAGGGAATTAAAACTCAGGTCCTCATTTTTTCACAGAATACCATCCCTTAGCCCCAGATGAGTATTTTTTTAAGCTTCCTGTGGAAAACCTTTCATATCGTATCAAAGTCTGGTAAGTAGCAATTTCTCAAAATTTTATTGCAATGTGAACTCTGTAGTTATGTCAGTGCTGTGAATACTCTGGCTAAACTTGATTAGGTCTGGATCAGATGTATTGATCAAACAATGCTACATTTCATTACAAAATATTAAAATTTTTAATATCACTTAAGTTGTTCTTATGAAATATAGATTTTATCCCACAGATTCCACTAAAGAATTCTAGGGATCCAGAGGAAACATAGACTGCATTTTATGGCCAGGTAGATAGACAATGCAAAGAATGGTTGGATCTGGCAGTCAGGCTGTTGATTGACGACCAAGGGAGACTGGAATAACTTAGTAGGGAAAGAAACAGGTTTCCCAAAGGAATGCTTTCCAGAGATGTTTACATAGCAAAAAAAAGTGCTGAATACTGGGGAGGCATAGAATATTGTGCAGCTAAGAAAATCTTTCCTGTTTTATTCTGGTTTTTCAAATTATAGCCAAATTTTTGTCCACTGACAGAATCATTTGAGCAAACCACAGGAGACAGCTTTCTGTAGGAGGAAAAAGAGCCTTCTAAAAACATCCTATTTGTGAAGATGTGAGGGGTTTATAGTTGAAAAATGCCTTTTCCCTTTGGTATAGGAACCAAAGGTAGGAGCCTAAGTGGAAAGGGTGAGCTCAGACGTGTGTGTGCTTGTTTTGTCATTAAACACCTTTTGTTTTCCAAGTAAAAGAGGAAGTAAAATTATCACTTTAATTTAGGCTAAATGGATAAGTTTGCTTTATTTTTTTAAGATGTAAGATATTCAATGCTTTCTGGAACAGAAGAATAAGGGATGAGAATAATAAATGTCAAGAGAGTGTATACTTGTTGGCACTAATGAAGCATTTGAGCATGGATTTACAATGAAACTCTGTGGTTTTTTTTTTTTTTTTCTTATATGGCCTTGCTGTTTGTGTTTTTAGTGGAACAGCCATAAGAACTGAAAAAAAACCAGGTGAAATCTAGCTTTTATTATGTTGCTTGAAGGCTGTATGAAAAAGTATATTGTTTAGAGTTTATAAGAAAGTTGTCTTACATTTAAATAATCACAAATGACTGGTCCTTTTTTTCTAATAAAGAAGTTGTAAACACACACAATAACAATAAAACGAGGCCGGGTGTGGTGGTGCATGCCTGTAATCCCAGAACTAGAGGATGCAGAAGCAGGCAGATCTCTGTGAGTTTGAGGCCAGCTTGGTCTACAAAAAGAGTGCAGGAGAGCCAACGCTACAGAGAAACCCTGTCTTGAAAAACAAAACAAAATAACAACAACAACAGAAAAGTAAACAAAAAGAAAGAAAGGCCATTGATTTTTTTTAAATTCAGCATTGTGCAAGTATTGGTTTCAGATGTGAAGAATGTGGTTGGGCTTTTACAGTTCAGAGTATTTTTAAGGCAGAGAGAACGATGGAAAGGGAAAGAGCTTGAGCATATTTTCAAAGGTTCATGAGAATGAGGTGTCCTTTGACCTAAACTTACCAGTGAGTGGACTGGATCGCTGAGGAGGTTCATAGAAAGTGAAAAGTGATGGGGCAGAAGTGGTCAATGAATATGAGGTGTCACATTTCTTTTGTCATTAAAAGGAAGAAGTAGTTTATTAACAAATTTGAAATGCTGAAGACTGGCAAAGAAAGTTATTTCTGTCCCCAAAGTATTTATTTGTGCTGACTTTGTTTTTCTACTATTACCTGAGAAGAAGCTATAAGAGTATATGACACGGGGGCCAAGATGGCGGCACCGGGAGAACACCGTGTCTGAGAAGCGGGACAACACACTTCGTGCAGCAACCAGCAGATTGAACTCTGGACCCTAAAACAACAGTGATCGATCGTGTTTCCCAGGTGAGGGGAGGCTCCCACGGCGTGGGAATCGGTCGGGTCCACTCTCGGCTGCCCAGCCAGAACCCAGAAGAGAACCCGGCTACAGCGGGCTTTGGGTCTCTGGGCTGGTGCTGCAAGCCTGCTTGTCACGATCACTTTCCCAGGCTGATTGGTGGGCACAAGGGTGCCTGAGGCTGAGTCCCAGTTGCAAAAAAAAAACCCACAGGGAAGCAAAGTTGCCAGACTGGTCACGGGTCACCCAGTCTTGCCCTGGAAGGTCTCTAGAACCGCAGGTAACTGCTGCCATCACAACTGAGCTCCCGCAGGGCATGGATTACAGCTGCGCAGCTGTGCGCCCAGCTCAAAATCCCTACTCCCTCTTCGGAGGAGGCAGGAGGCATCCAGCAGAATCTGCCACAGACCACATTGTCTGTACTCCAACCCGAGATCGGGGCTGAGAAAACCCAATCCTTTCGGGCACTCCCCCAAACGCCACCATAACCCTGCCGCAGCAGAGCAGAAGGATAAAGAGGCGCACAGCGGCTTCACAGTGCCGGAACTCCAGTGCTGCCCGCCTCTCCTAGCAAACAAACTTCAGCTCGGGATCTGGGACTGTGGTCATTCTACATGTCCTGAGATTCTCCTGGGTCCAGCGCAATAAGGTCTAGCAGCAAGTTCTATCACCGGCGCGCCCCACCCCCACCCCTGGCAGAGAAACGCCAGCTCAGGGCTCAGGATCCGACTGAGAAGCCCCAACCCCTGCTGGCACTCCCCTGAGAGCACCTCCATAAGCTTGCCCAGAGGAGAAGGTCAGAGGGGAAGGACAGAGAAGCAGCCTGCTAAAGACACAGCACCCTCTCTCCAGCTCACCCAGCGGCCCCTAGCAGAGAAACCCAAGCTCTGGATCTGAGGACATTCAACCCTACCTGGTACTGTCTTGGGATCAGCAAACATAGATTCTACCGCTAGGCTGCTTCTGGCAGAGAGATCTGGGCCCAGGATCCGGGATTGAGTACACTCATCCTAACTCTTTCCCGTGCCACCCAGGGACAAGTCAACATAACCCCTCCTGGCAGAGGGAAAGAACAAAGAGGCAGCACACAAGAAAGGTGGACACCGAGTCCTGAGGCCACAGTGTCACAGAGCTGACTGTTAGCCTACCGGTGCACTTCCGCAGCAGGACCAAAACAGAGATTAGTGAGCAAGGGGAACCCCTGTGCATTCCAAATGGTCCTGCAAGAGAGTGAGTGAGCCTTCTAGGGAGAGATTGCCCCAGACCTAGGGCCTCTCCACAGAAGCAACCAGATGAGATCCCTGCCACCCACACCCCTAGTGTGGGCATCATAGGGATTCTTGGGATAACAACCCCAACACTGAAGCCTCTGTCTTGTGGGTCCAGCAGGGTAATCCAGGCAAACAATCCCTGGATCTCAGTCAGAACTGCATAATAGTGGCTTGCAGGCCACTGCAATAGTCAGACAATCCGCGCATGCACACTGCGCCCGCTAAAAGCGCACGCGAATAGCGCCAGCGTCACATTCTTTACTTAGGCAAAACTGAAAACACAATGCACACTCCCAAAGCAGTAAACCTCTCTCATCTTCCTGAAAAAAACAGTCCAGAAAACAGAAAGAGAGGATCATAGCCCAAACTACAATCTTGAGGAACAACCAGTGAGGATTATAAATAACCAGATGGCTAGAGGCAGACATAAGAACACTCCCAACAAAAATCAGGACATAATGACCTCGCCAGCAAACCCACAAAACAATGGACACTTCAATTCACTAGATACACAAGAAAACGACCTCAAAACATTGTTTCTCCAGCTATTAGAGGCCCATAGAGATGAAATGAACAAAGCCCTCAGAGAAATAACCAAAGAAATCGAGACTAACCAAGAGGAAACAAATCGTGCACTCAGAGAAATGACCACGAAAATTGAGGCAAACAGAGAAGAAATGCACAAAGCTCTCATAGAAATGTCCACACAAATGAAGGCAAATAAAGAAGAAATAAACAAAGCTCTCATAGAAATACAGGCGATTATACCCAAAGAAGTAGAGGCACAATTAGTGATACATAGAGAGGAAACAGACAAAAAAATAGAAGCTATCATTGAAAAGCAGGAGTACACATTCAAACAGATGAAGGAAATGGTGCAAGACATGAAAACAGAATTAGAATCAATAAAGAAAACACAAATAGAGAAAAACCAGGAGCTGGAGAACATAGAGAAAAGATCAGGCACCACAAAGGTAAGCATCACCAAGAGAATACAAGAGATGGAAGAAAGAATCTCAGGAGCTGAAGATACACTTGCGGAAATTGACACGTCTCTCAAAGAAAAAATAAAATCAGAAAAGTTCCAAACACAAATCATCCAAGAAATCAAGGATACCGTGAAAAGACAAAACCTAAGAATAATAGGAGTAGAAGAAAAAGAAGACATCAGGCTCAAAGGTCCGGAAAATATTTTCAAGAAAATTATAGAAGAAAACTTTCCCAACTTAAAGAAGGAGATGGCCATAAACATACAAGAGGCCTACAGAACACCAAGTAGACTAGACCAGAAAAGAAATTCTTCATGTCACATCATAGTCAAAACACTGAACCTACAAAACAAAGAAAAAATTCTAAAAGTAGCAAGAGAAAAAGGCTAAGTAACATATGAAGGTAGACCTATCAGAATCACACCAGATTTCTCAACAGAAACTATGAAATCCAGAAGGGCCTGGACAGAAATCATACAGTCCTTAAGGGACCACAGATTCCAACCCAGACTACTATACCCAGCAAAACTTTCAATCAACATAGATGGAGAATTCAAGATATTCCAAGACAAAACCAAATTTAAACAATATCTACATAGCAACCCAGCTCTACAGAAGTTACTAGAAGGGAAACTCCAAACCAAAGAAAACAACTACATCGAAGGAAACAGAGGAAATAGATAACTACACAACAACAACAAAAAAAAAAAACAAAAGAAGACAAGCAATGAAACTCAGTGACACCACCAACCCCACATCTAAAGCAAGTAACAATTGTTGGTCACTAGTTTCTATCAACATCAACGGACTCAACTCCCCAATTAAAAGACACAGACTAACAGAATTGTTGCAGAAACAGGATCCATCATTCTGTTGCATCCAAGAAACACACCTATGCAACAAAGATAAACACTACCTCAGAGTAAAGGGCTGGAAAAATGTCTTTCAAGCAAATGGTTCCAGAAAACAAGCGGGAGTAGCCATCCTAATATCTAATTAAATAGCCTTTCAACCCAAGTTAATCAAAAAAGATAAGGACGGCCATTATATTCTCATCAAAGGAAAAATCCACCAAGAGGACATCACAATTTTGAATATCTATGCCCCAAATACAAGAGCACCTACATTCGTAAATTAAACAATATTAAAGCTTAAATCACACATTGATCCTAAAACCCTAATAGTGGGAGACTTCAACACTCCACTCTCACCAAGGGACAGATCAACTAGACAGAAAACAAATAGGGAAATAAAAACACTTACAGAGACCCTAAATCAAATGGACCTAATAGACGTCTACAGATCTTTTCATCCAAACTCAAAAGAGTATACCTTCTTTTCAGCACCACATGGAACCTTCTCCAAAATAGACCATATAGTTGGTCATAAAGCAAGCCTCAACAGATACAAAAAGATTGAAATAATCCCTTGTATCCTATCTGACCACCATGGACTTAAGCTGGACCTCAACAACAACAGAAATAACAAACCGCCTACACGCACATGGAAACTGAACAACCTGTTACTCAACGACAGTTGGGTTAAGGAAGAAATAAAGAAAGAAATTAAAGACTTCTTAGAATTCAATGAAAATGAAGGCACAACATACCCAAATTTATGGGACACATTGAAAGCAGTGCTCAGGGGAAAATTTATAGCACTAAGTGCCTGCAAGAAGAAATTCGTAACATCACATACAAACAACTTAATGGCCCAACTGAAAACCCTAGAAAAAAAAGAAGCAGTTACACCCAAGAGGAGCAGACGGCTGGAAATAATCAAACTCAGGGCTGAAATCAATCAATTAGAAACAAATATAACTATTCAAAGAATCAATGAAACAAAAAGCTGGTTCTTTGAGAAAATCAACAAGATAGACAAACCCTTAGCCAAACTAACTAAAAAGCAGAGAGAATCTATCCAAATCAACAAAATCAGAGATGAAAAGGGTGACATAACTACAGACACAGAGGAAATTCAAACAATCATTAGGTCATACTACAAAAGCCTATATGCTACAAAATTTGAAAATCTAAATGAAATGGACAATTTTCTTGATAGATTCCATCTTCCAACATTAAGTCAAGATCAGGTAGAAAGACTGAACAGCCCTATATCCCCCAAGGAAATTGAAGCAGTCATTCACAGTCTCCCCTCCAAAAAAAGCCCTGGGCCAGATGGTTTCAGCGCAGAATTCTACCAGACCTTTAAAGAAGTGCTCACACCAATTCTCCTCAAACTATCCCACAAAATAGAAACAGAAGGTACATTACCAAACTCATTCTATGAAGCAACAGTCACCCTGATACCTAAACCACACAAAGACCCAACAAAAAAAGAGAACTTCAGACCTATCTCTCTTATGAACATTGACGCAAAAATACTCAATAAAATACTTGCAAACCGAATCCAAGAACACATCAAAGATATAATCCACCATGACCAAGTAGGCTTCATCCCAGGCATGCAAGGGTGGTTCAACATACGGAAATCCATCAATGTAATCCACCACATAAACAAACTGAAGAAGAAAAACCACATGATCATCTCCTTAGATGCTGAAAAAGCATTTGACAAAGTCCAACACCCATTCATGTTTAAAGTCTTGGAGAGATCAGGAATACAAGGCACATATCTAAACATACTAAAGGCAATATACAGCAAGCCTATAGCCAACATCAAACTCAATGGTGTGAAACCTAAATCAATCCCACTGAAATCAGGGACAAGACAAGGTTGCCCACTCTCTCCATACCTCTACAACATCGTACTTGAAGTCCTAGCCAGAGCAATAAGACAACTAAAGGAGATCAAGGGGATACAGATCGGAAAGGAAGAGGTCAAAGTGTCACTATTCACAGATGATATGATAGTATATATGAGCGACCCCAAAAATTCAACCAGAGAACTCCTCCAGCTGATAAACACCTTCAGCAAAGTGGCAGGATACAAAATCAACTCAAAAAAATCAGAAGCCCTCCTGTATACCAAGGACAAAATGGCCGAGAAAGAAATTAGGGAAACAACACCCTTCACAATAGCCACTAATAACATAAAGTACCTTGGGGTGACACTAACCAAGCAAGTGAAAGACCTGTTTGAGAAAAACTTCAAGTCTCTGAAGAAAGAAATTGAAGATCTCAGAAGACGGAAAGATCTCCCGTGCTCATGGATTGGTAGGATTAACATTGTGAAAATGGCCATCGTGCCAAAAGCAATCTACAGATTCAATGCAATTCCCATCAAAATATCAACTCAATTCTTTACAGACCTTGAAAAAAAGATTCTCAGCTTCATATGGAGAAACAAAAAACCCAGAATCTCCAAAACAATCCTGTACAACAACAGATCATCTGGAGGTATCTCTATCCCCGATCTCCAGTTGTACTACAGAGCAATAGTAATAAAAACTGCATGGTATTGGCATAAAAACAGAAAGGAGGATCAATGGAACCACATAGAAGATCCAGAAATAAACCCACACACCTACGAATACTCGATTTTTGACAAAGAAGCCAAAACCATTCAATGGAAAAAAGACAGCATCTTCAACAAATGGTGCTGGTCCAACTGGATGTCCACATGCAGAAAAATGAAAATAGATCTATATTTATCACCCTGTACAAAACTAAAGTTCAAGTGGATCAAAGACCTCAACATAAAACCAGATACTCTAAATCTGTTAGAAGAAAAAGTTGGGAACAGCCTAGAACTCATTGGTACAGGAGACAACTTCCTGAACAGAACACCAACAGCACAGGCTCTAACAGCAACAATCAATAAATGGGACCTCATGAAACTGAAAAGCTTCTGTAAAGCAAAGGACACTGTCATCAAAACAAAACACCTGCCTACAGATTTGGAAAGAATCTTCACTAACCCTTTATCTGACAGAGGACTAATATCGAGTATATACAAAGAACTAAAGAAGCTGAAAAGCAGCAAACCAAGTAATCCAATTAAAAAATGGGGAACAGAACTAAACAGAGAATTCTCTGTAGAGGAATATCGAATGGCAGAGAAACACTTAAAAAGAAATGCTCATCCTCATTAGCCATCAGGGAAATACAAATCACAACGACCCTGAGATATCACCTTACACCCATCAGAATGGCCAAGATGAAAAACTCAAGGGACAACACATGCTGGAGAAGTTGTGGAGAAAGGGGAACCCTCCTCCACTGCTGGTGGGAATGTAAAGTGATACAACCACTCTGGAAATCTATCTGGCGCTTTCTAAGACAATTAGGAATAGTGCTTCCTCAAGACCCAGCTATACCACTGCTAGGTATATACCCAAAGTTTGCTGAAGTACACAAAAGGGATATTTGCTCAACCATGTTTATAGAAGCTTTATTTGTAATAGCCAGAACCTGGAAACAACCCAGATGTCCCTCAACGGAGGAATGGGTACAGAAATTGTGGTATTTTTACACAATGGAATACTACACAGCAATCAAAAAGGAGGAAATCATGAAATTTGCAGGCAAATGGTGGGATCTAGAAAAGATCATCCTGAGTGAAATATCCCAGAAGGAGAAAGACAAACACGGTATATACTCACTTATATAGACCTATAAGATATAATAAACATAATGAAATCTATACACCTAAAAAAGATAATCAAGAGAGCGGACATGGGGTAAGATGATCAATCCTCGTTTAGAAAGACAGATGGGATGCACATTGAACATATGACAGGAGGCTACTGAGCGCATTTGAAAGACTCTAACTAGCAGTGTTTTCAAAGCAAAGACTCATGACCAAACCTTTGGCAGAGTACAGGGAATCATAAGAAAGAAGGGGAGTTTGTCTGATGAGGAAAGGATAGGAGCTCCACAAGGACCAAATCTGGGCACAGGGTCTTTTCTGAGACTGACATACAACCAAGGACCATGTATGAATGTAACCTAGAACCTCTGCTCAGATGTAGCCTGTGGTAGCTCAGTAATCAATTGTTTTCCCATAGTGAGGGGAACAAGGACTGTTTCTAACAGGAACTCAATGACTGGCTCTTTGGCCTCCCCACCCCCCAAGGGAGGAGCAGTCCTGTTAGGCCACGGAGGAGGGCTTTGCAGCCAGTCCTGAAGATACCTGATAAAACAGGATCAGATGAATGGGGAGGAGGTCCCCCCTATTAGTGGACTTGGCAAAGGGCACGGTGGAGATGAGGGAGGGAGTGACTGGGAGGAAATGAGGGATCGGGACATGGCTGGGATACAGAGTTAATAAAATGTAACTGATAAGAAAAAAATAAAATTAAAAAAAAAACAGTATATGACACACTTCCCTTTGAGAGTTCAAGTGTTCCAGGAGAATGCTAGACTTAGCACCATAACACCTGTTCTCCGTTCTCTGCGTAAGGGAGCTCTAGGATGCTTTGTCACCTTGTTAAACCCTTTTGAAAAATACTGGCTGTAGATGACAGAGCCAGTGTCTTCGGTTGTTTGAATTTTGCATCTACCTGGCATTGCTCTTACTAATGGTGATGAAATATACCATGTAAGTAATCATTAAATGTAAAGAGGAAAGAGGCTCAGTGTGAGGCAATAAAGAGGTTGAAGGTTTTCCGTATTGGTTAGGAAGGATGGTTGGGCTGAATGGAAATGAGGACTACATCTTAAAGTATGTATTGCAATCAGATGACATTGACTTCCTGAGATCCTGATCAAGAAAGGAATAAAAGAAAGTGATGTAGGTAGAGTCAAGAAACCCAAGGATCATGGGGCTGGTGGGATGGCTCAGGGGTGAAAGGTACTTATTATTCAAGCCTGGTAACATGGGCTTTGTCCCTGGAACCAACCCAAAGGTAGAAAGGAGAGACAGAGTCCACAGAACTGTCCTCTGATCCCCACACTCATGCTGTGGCATGCTTACTTGCATGTACTCATCACAGGTGAGTGTGTGCACGTGCGTGTGCATGCACACGCACACACACACACACACACACACATACACACTCTCTCACACACAGTGATGCTAATCAGACTGAAGGTTGACCTGATGGGCTACCTGAAAGTAAGGTGAAACTACCAAGAACAGCTGGGCATAGGTTTCAACTACCCTCATAATGGGCTGGTTGGAGCTGGCTTCATTGTCACAGTATGACTAAGAACTTCTCAACAAGAGGCACTCACCTGAACTTAGCCCCATCAGCTGAAATTTATGAACTGAAATTTTGGGTCATACCACTGATAAAACAGAAAATAAAAGTAGAAACAACACAACTAGCAAATCATTTCACATTTCTAGTTTCTAATTTCCAGGTATTTAAATGAAGTGGTTGCAGTGGTTACCTTCAGAATTGTTATTGAACTTTAAATTCTTTGAATTTAAAGAAAACCAATGAAAGAATGGAGAGTAGCAAAAGGTCATACTTAAAAACAATAGTTTTGCAATTTACCTGTTTACACACTCTATGTGAAACATTTAGGAAGTGATACTGTCCAGTGTCAGCAAAGTTTACAATGACACCTTCAATGTTCCATTGAGTGTGCTTCAATAGTCATGGAAATCTATTAATAATTATTAAAATTCTCAAATTTATTCATAGTCTTGGTTCTGAAAATTTATAGTAATAAGGAAATTTTAAAGTTGAAAAGGTACCATTTAGAATTGTGTTGTTTTGCTATGTCTGGGAAATAGCACAGTGTAGTGTGGAAACACTCATAACAGTAGAGCATTCAAATTGATTAATAGGTATTAAAGAGAAGATGAAACATCATGCATCATTATTGGAAGTCTATGAATATCAAGAAAAAATGTACATAGTATCTAAGAGAAACAAGTTAGTACAATAACAGTGGTTCTATTCCACAGGGGAAATGGCAGACTCTTCTTTCATTTCTGCCTTTATCCTCCCCAAATTCTCCATGAGATGATTATTGGATAAGTGAACATTAAATACTATTTACAACAAAAGAAAAACATAGTTCCAACAACAAAAGACTATGAAAAACTATGCACATTTGGCCTCTAGACATAGCTGGAACACCTTCTTTAGTGGAAAAGGCCTTGTTACTTTCCAAGGCTTCAGATTGATTACCTGAGTTGACAGGTAGTAATTGAATATTACTTCTATTTTAGACTTTGTATAAATTTTCCACCCTCCACCAAATCCAATTCATCACAAAGGCAACACCACCTGTGTAATTGAGCAAATATAATTAATAGAAAGCATTGAGGTCTGGGACAATTGGAACGTGTGCTCTCTCTAAAGGCTTTCAACTAGATGTCCCTAACCCAGCCCTAAACACTATGTAGTTCATAGGACTATATGTGAAGGACAAGTGGCTTTTGACTTGTCACTTTGCTGTCACGAATCTAGGAATCCTTATTTCTGTTTCTGGTTAGATAAAATGATTCCACAATCTCTTATGTGATGAAAATCCCGATGTGCTCACTTCACACCTGCAGATGTGGACTAGATCCTTATATTTTTCTTGTTAACTGAAAGTAGAAAAATTAAGCTCATATTTTATTAGGGTCTACATTATATTTTTCCACTAGAATACGACGACTCTGATAGGCAGTGGGTCAAATTCTGATCCAAAGCTGTGCTTTTTTCTCAAAAGCCACTCTTTTTTTTTTTTTTTTTTTTTGCTTGGAAGCTAAAATTGCTTTGTTATTTCAGATTAAACTTGTACTGTGCCTTGGGATTGCACAATTATTCTTTTACAGACAATTAGTCTTTTGATGACACATTAAGAGGTTCTTTAGGAAATGGTGCATTTTGAAGACTGGACTAAATCCCAGTATGTTTGAAATTAGTGTAAGATGGTTTGAATGCCCCGGAATAGTGGTTGCAAAAGACACCAAGTGGCAGGCTCAGTGGAAACAGAGACTTAATGGACATGGAGTCCAGCGCCCTTAAGGAGCAGAATGCCATGCTTAAAGATTCAGTGACCAGTGCCTAACAGTCTGGCTGATGCTGTTGGAGATTAATGGTGACAGTTCCAGGGTGATTTTGTTAAAATCAACATGGGCGTTTTCAGACCGCACTTCTAAAGGGGTTTGCTTCCGAAATTTGATTCTGATTGAACAAAAGATTTTGTTCTCTATAATTTTTGCTCTCTATAGATTTTGCTCTCTGTAATCTCTCTCTCCCAGTCTCTGCATCTGTCTTTCTCTCCTTGTCTCTGCCTCTGTGTCTGTTTTTTTTCTCTCTCTGTTTCTGTCACCCTGCCTCTGTCTCTCTGTCTCTCTCCTCTCTTCTTCCTTCTCTCCCTCCCTCCTCTTTCCCAACTCCCTGAGGGGAGATGCTCTCAAGCTCAGTGAGTATTATCGCTAGCTTGGTGAAAACTACTTCCATATTAATAAAGTCCCAGATGGTTTGCGAGAATACCCGTGAAGGGTGTAGATGAGAAAGTCACAAACTGCTGTTATGTTGAAGAGGTGTTTTACAAACATTGGAAACTGTTCTACCATTATATATAAAAGAAATATTTTAAAAGCTTTTTGTATCAAGTGTATCACACTAACGTGTGAACTGGCTAGCAACTGGCAACTGGGTGAAATTGCCTTACAATATTTTTCTAAAACCTGAAGACTGGCCTCAAAGGAAAAGAATACGATAACATGGAAAATAATCGGATATTGCCCTTTGATTCTTATGCTTCAAACAGACTGTTGTCTGTTCCTCCTGGGCACTCCCTTTCTTCCTGTTACTCTTTGGGTACAGCCAGTGCACAGGGAGGTAGGAACTCTGCAGTGCCAGCCCCATGTCAGTGTCTATCCCCAGCCAGCGCTGGTGGCATCCACTATAAATGGGTAAATATCCCCACTCTGAGGCTCAGACACCTGGTGACATGACCCAAGGGCAAAATGGAAGGGGTCAGAACTGCAGCCTTTGTCCACTACTTGACTACCCTGAGTGCATCTCTTTGTTATGATTTGAACAGATGTCAAAACAAAGCATACAAATTCACATCAAGGACTGTAAATAGGCCTGAAGATACTCATTTAAATTTAGAGAATAAATTTGTTAGATTTTCGGTTCTGGATTTTAGCTGAACCTTCTAAATCTTGGTAAGTTTAAAAATGGTTTTCTACTTCTGGGATAGCTCACTCAGGATGATTCTTTCCAGATCCCACCATTTACCTGTAAATATCATGATTTCCTTGTTTTTCATTGCTGAGTAATATTCCACTGTGTAGATGTAGCACAATTTCTGTATCCATTCATCAGTTGAGGGGCATCTGGGTTGTTTCAAGGTTCTGGCTATTACAAATAAAGCTGCTACAAACATGGTTGAGCAACTGTCCTTATAGTGTACTTGAGCCTGTTTTGGCTATATGCCTAGGAGTGGTATAGCTAGATCTTGAGGAAGTGCTACGGTATATACTCATTCATATAGACATATAATATAGGATAAACCTACTAAAATCTGTACACTTAAAGAAAATAATCAAGAGGGAAGACTCTGGCTAAAATGCTCAATCCCCACTCCAAAAGGCAAAGAGGATGGACACTAGAAGAAGAAGAAAACAGGAAACAAGTTAGGAGCCTCCTACAGAGGGCCTCTGAAAGGCTCTGCCCTGCAGATTATCAAAGCTGATGTTGAGATTTATGACCAAACTTTGGGCAGAATGCTGGGAATCCTATGAAAGAAATGGGAAATAATAGCAAGATCTGGAGAGGACAGAAGGTCCACAAGGAGAACAATAGAACCAAAAAATTTGAGCACAGGGGTCTTTCCTGAGACTCGTACTCCAACTAAGTACCATGCATGGAGATATCCTAGAACCCCTGCACAAATGTAGCCCATGGCAGTTCAGTGTCCAAGTGGGTTCCATAGTAATGGGAACAGGGACTGCTTCTGACAGGAACTGATTGGTCTGCTCTTTGATCACCTCTCCCTGAGGGGGGAGCAGCCTTACCAGGCCACAGAGGAAGACAATGCAGCCACTCCTGATGAGACCTAACAGACTAGGATCAGAAGCAAAAAAAAGAAACCTCCCCTACCAGTGGACTTGGGGAGGGGAGTGTGTGGAGAAGGGGGAGGAAGGAAGGGGTTGGCAGGGGAGGAGGGAGGGAACTAGAGGGGTGATACAAAGTAAATAAAGTATAATTTAAAAAATGGTTTTCTATTTCTATTCTGTTCTATTTCTATTTCTACAGAAGCCCAGTAAACATCTCCAGTTGGGCAAGAAGGTAGATATCACAGGGAAACATCCAAGTTTAATGCTTCTCACATCCTCAGTGCTATATTGAGTGTGGTGTGGGTTTTATGAAATGAGGAATTAAAAATCAGGAAATTAGTGTTGCCTGAATGAAAACCTTACCAGGGACCACCTCTAGGTAGTAATGAGGAAGGATGACAATGGAAGCTGGAACCTTGGAGTGATTTAAAGTTAAAAACCTATAGGTAAGCACAGGGTGACATCTGAATTCCAGTGGGTAGAAATGGAGGAGTCACAGATCTCTTTTTTTTTTTTTTTTGTGATGATCATCTGACCACGCTGTTCCCAATGGCACACTCTCATGCATGCTCACAAACACCCGAGTTCTTTGACTTATGAGGTCCTTCATAATCAGATCTCCATTTATTTACTCAGTCTAATTTTATAGCCCCACTCTTGTGCAACTAATTCAATTTTCTGTAATGTGTGAGTGAACTAAAAGGTTCAGGAAAGGAGCAGATTCTCGAGAGGCTTCCTCTTAGGTAGTCGCCAGACCAGATCAGATTGCTGCAGGGCAATGCAGTCACTGCTCTTGAGATGGTGTGACTTTAGAATGTTTTTAATTGCTCGAAGTGCACATGATCCTATTTCGCACGTAAGCACACTTACATTTTTATTGCAGCCAAACAGCTCTTCCGAATACCCATGATCACAGAGAAATACTACCTTAGCTGTATCAAGGAATGGGCTTACTGAGCTTTAATCAAGATAATTAATAAGCTTCACTGTAGAATCTTTGTGATTGAGTTGCACAGATTTTCCAGGAAGGTCTAAGATTTTCCAGGCCTAAGATGGGATTTGGCGTTGGGTAAGACAAATTTGGAAAATAAATTTAAAGCCTGAGAGGATTTGGGAACCTGGCTCAGTCGTTACAATGCTCCCTGAACAGGAATGAGCACGTGCGCTAGGATTGCTAGCACGTGGTGGCATGTCCCTGTGGGCCTCGAGTTGGGGCGGCAGGAACGGGAGGCCCTCTGGAGGCTGCTGGCCAGCTGTCAAATCAGTGAAATGAGAAGGTGGAGAATAGCAAAGGAAGGCGTCCTACGTCGACTTCTGACCTGTGCAGAAGTGCTCACATGCATGTGTATCTGCACATGCCTATGAGCACACATGAGCGTGTACACAGGCATGCATCACATACCCCATTCCTCACATAGACAAATAAATTAAAAACTGTAACAAGGTGGACTAAGCCTGAGTCTTTTTTTTAAATAGTTTTTATTTTTTATATTAATCACAGGTTATTGACTTTGTATCCCAGCCATAGCCCCCTCCTTCACTCCCTCCCAATCTCACCCTCCCTCCCTCATCTTCTCCCTGCCCCTTTCTAAGTCCAAAGATAGGGGAGGTCCTCCTTCCTTTTCATCTGACCCTAGCTTTTCGGGTCTCTTCAGGACTGGCTGCAATGAGGAAATTTGAGACATCCTCGGAAAAAGTACAGAGAAGATCAAGGTCTTAATTTGTCTGCAATAAAGTAGTCTTAAGTAAAAAATTAATGTACATTCTAAGAATATTGATACTTTTTCTACTCTGAGAATAACTAAACAGTTCCAAACTATATAAAATTTGTTACAATATATGAAAAGCATAACTGATTTTTACTTAATGCTCCTTCTCAGTTATAGCGAGAATGATAATTGATAACAACATCTAATATTTTGAACATTTACTTTATGTCAGGCTCCATCCAAAAGGCATAAGTACCAACACAGTTGCAGCTCACCACAGATCTGTGATGCAGTTATCATTCTACCTTCAGAGAAGAAGAAGCTGGAGCTCAGTGAGATCAGTTAATTTGCTCTAACATTCAACAAGCAGTTGTTAATTGATATTCTAACTCAGACAGTCTGAACAACGGTGATGCACCTTAGCCATGGCACTAATCTGCTACCACACAACAAAGGCCTTTATCTTTCATCATAAACATCAATGTCCTTTCGCTTCTCTAGAATAACTTTTAGAGTCAAAACATTTAGAATGAAGGTGACTCCAAAGAAGCTCTAATCCTGTTATTTACAGAGAAAACTGCAGCTTTGGAGATGAAAAGGCTTTATGGACATTGTACCAAGCTAGTGGAAGTGTGCAGTACTGGATTTTGGCTTTGCCATTTTCACTTTATCCAAGCCCCATATGCTGAGAATTGTTTTTCTGAGACTAAAAAAATCCATACATTAAACATTTTTTATTTTAGGCATGCATGCGTATTTGTAGATGTATATAGACAGACATACATGCAGTGTTGTACATATGGAAATACATCTACGTATGTACCCAGTGTAAGTGTATACATACATACACAGGTTAGACTTACATGTGCGTATTCATTACATTGTAGGGTTTCTTAAGATGGAAGAACTCTGGAAGGCTGTGTGTCTTCCAGCCAGACCTCTCTTCCTGTGCGCACACTCCTGTTGTGGTCAGGATTCTAGGCATCCTTGTTGAATACACTGGGGCTTCAGTGGCCTCGGGATCATCCATCCATTTTTGTTTCTTTGGAGTTGGAGGTAATCAGAGCTCTGAATGACCTGGATCCCTTTTCCTTTCATTTCAGTGTTTTGCACATAACAAACACTTGAATGCAAATGATCAGTAAGTACAAACTCTTTTCCCATGTTAGAGCATAATATGAAAATTTGGTACCTTGTTTTCTCAGTGAAGTAAATCTGTATTGAATATTTGTCATATTGGCACACTTAATTTTTCTTCAAATTGTAAGAACCTATATGTGATACCTCTGTATGATGTTAGGTCTTTACACTGTATCCATACGGGAATCTATACACGTTTACTAATTTTATTACCTAATGTATCCTCATTATGGTTTCCACTCCCTCTCCTCTCAGTTCCTACCCCTCCCACCCAGATATACTCCCTGTCTCTCACTAAATGCGTTTCTAAAGGGATATTAAAAAATATAATACAAAATGAAAATTAACATATTGGAACTGAACAAAACAAACACACAGAAGGAAACGAACCTAAGAGAAGGCACAAGGATCTGAAATCAACTTGTTTACACATTCAAGAATTCCATAAAAACACTAAACTTGAAGCCATAATTTTCAAAGGACCTGGTGCAGAGCAGTAAAGGCCCTTTGCATGCTGCTCCAGTCTCAGGGAGTTCAGATGAGTTTTGATCATGTTGATTTAGAATGATTTTTTTTCTTAGTATGCTTCATCCCCTCTGGCTTAGTGGGCTAGTGTTGGAGCTTCCTCTCTCCCATTATTTGGCTATTTTATTGAGATCGTGTAAAAAAAGATTCATATCTTAAAAACTCAAGAAAGCTTTATGATTAAATTTATTTGCTTAACGTAAATGTTCTAAGGGTATGAGAAGTTCAAAGACTACCATGAGGAAAATAATCCAAAATTTGGTCAAGTTGAAGAGAATATTTAGCTAACCTACCATCAAGTAATGTCAAAATGGCATTTGCCATTTTGTCTTGATGGTAACAAGACAAAAACCACATCCACCCATCCCTGCAGCTGTTCTCTGAAGACAAATAATAATTTGAAGACAAATAATAATTTGTCTTCGGAGAAAAATGTGTTGAAAGTTCTGTAATAGCCCATTTCTGTGAAGAATCACCTCTCCTTTGCAAATCATTCAGATTTATCACCTCTGATATTCTTGGAGGACTGACTGGCTGCTGACATCAATGGTCATCTTTTCTGACTGTACTTAAACCTCATGAACCTTAGTAGCATTCAGCGGATCCAACAACTTCCTTCTTCCAAAACCTCTCCTCTTGGCTTTTATTTACAGCTTATCCATTCCACATTTTTTGCCAACCCCTTCGCCCTTCGCTGCTTTATCCTCTTGCATGGCTAAGTTTAGAGTGAATCATGACATGATCTTAGGTCTTTACTTCCCTCCTGCTTTGGTTTTTAAACTAGACATTATTTCTAAGCAGCATCATCCTGATCCACTGGTTTACCCTCTCTGAGCTGTTGACTACTTCCAGTATCAACATCCTAAACACAGTATGCGTTGACAACTCTAAAATGATGGATCTTAGTCCCTCTTCCCCTGAATGTCCACAACTCATCATAGACTTGATTGGTTCCAAAGCTGAACTCTTTACTTTTCTTTCTTTACCCAAACGTGTTTCTCCTTATTTTCCCATCTTAGTAAACAGTGTTACCTGCTGCTATGGTCTGGCTATGATTTAATTGTCCAGCCCAACCAAGGTACACATAATAAAAGCTTGGCTCTCAGAGAAGCTCTATTGAAAGGTGATAGAATCCATACAAGCTGGAGCCTATATACAGTCCTGGGGCAAACTTTGTTATTTCCAGAGAAAGAAGGTTTTTATATAAAAGGAGTAAACTGAGACCATGTAGTGATGTTTGGTTGTAACTCATATAAGGGTGATTGCTCTAAAATACACTCCTGCCATCGATACCAGGCCGTGAGGTTACAGAGCCAAGGCAGCTCTTATTACAGAGCCCACATTATGTTGTTTAGACTTCGAACTTACAGAGCTGTGAACTAAATAAACCCCTTTTCTTGCAAGTAGCTGTTTCAAGCATTTGGTACGATGATGAAAAGCTGCCAAATCACAGCAGAGGTGGTGAAGAGTTTCTCAAGAAAACATACTCTACAAGAAATCTATATTTCTTTGCCTCTCACTTCTCTCACTCAGATCTTTAGCAATTAAAGTGGATTCTATCTTCCAGAAATGTACCCCTTCTACTTCTGCCATCTTGTCAGGCAGCCCATCATTACACCCTGCAACACTCAATCTGTGGCTATGTCTCTGTCTCTCTGTAGTTTTTCTACTACAGCATCAGCAGAGGGACCCTTTGAAACGGATGTCAGGCCATGTAAATTAACCACCTGTACTTAGAAGAAACACAAACTCCATTTATGACTAACAAAGCTGAAAGTGGGAACTGGAAGCACTCCGTGTCTCAGTGTCTCTCAACAACCTCCCCTTTCCATCCACCTTAGACATGTTAGTTGCCCTGTATCTAAGCAGTTTTTGAGGTCTTCTTCATCCTGATTTTTCTTTTTCTTTCAATTTAAAAATTTTTCTTTCTTCTCTTTCCCTCCTCCACTCCTACCTTTTCATCTTCTCACTCATGGGCACTGCAGGCCTCAAAGTCTGACTCGTTAGAGATAACTTTGCTGACCCCAAATGGTGTCCAGTGATGCTCTATTAATTATATCATTAAGTTCTCACGAAACATTTATTATTTCTCATTTGTCTTTTGTTTGCTTCAAAATATGTCACAATCCTGAAATCAGATTCCTTTCTGACCCCGTCCCTATATTTAGAATAAGAGCCAGGTCATCATCATTATTGTATGGCAATGCTTTAAGTTAATGTCCACAGAGGAATACAGGAAGGCTTTTTACATAAACTTGGTTTCTTGTCTGTGACAGCCAGTCATTATATTTGTTGATAGTTTTGTGTGGGACAACTTGCAAGGTATTTGACATGACCATATATCTGGTAACACATCAGTTTTAGGTGTGTCTATTAGAGTATTTGCAGAAGATATTAGTATTGTAATCATTAGATTAAGGGTTGGTTTATGGACACCAGTACAGATGAGAGTTACCAATCCACTGATGACCTGAATAAAACAAGAAGGCAGCTGAAGGAAATCTCTGCTTTCGATTCTGGGCATTTGTTTAGGGAATTAAACTTATGTCTTTGGTTCATGTGATTGTCTGGCTTTCATATGGAATCATACCACTGGCTTTCCAGGGACTCTATTTTGTAAACATCGTATTGTGAGAATTCTAATAATCATGTGGTATTATAATAATCATACAATAATTATTCTTTGTCTATCTCTATGTACATTTTTGCCTTCTCCCTCTGTTGGTCTCTTTCAGTAAATCATGATTTGCAATTGAGATCCACAAGTATAAATATGAATATTGGTTTTGTTTCTCAAGAGAATACTGACTGAGAATATATTTCAGTTACATTAGAGTAAAAATATTAAATAATTAACCAGCAAAAAGAATGGCCATAAAGTTAGATTCACTGCTTCATGTAAAATGATGTTCCCATTTATAAAGTTTTATGGTGACAGTCTTTATTCTAATTATCTTATATATCTTTACATATATATATAAAGATATAATTAATATTTTATATATATAAAATATTATATAAAATATATTACATATATTATATATATTTATATATAAAATATATATTTATATAATATATATAAATATATATAGAATATTAATATATATAATTATATATATTATATATATAAAATATATATATATATATAGTGGCTATGCCCGTTTGGCTACATGAGATCATATAATTGATTATGGCATGTCAAAATCTAAAATGTAAGTAAGTAAACAAATATTCACTTAATGGTACATGTCAGTTTTATGTCTGGAATAAAATAAGCTGATACTGATAGTATTTAATTGGGTTCAATTATTTAAAAATTCTTAATGTGCTTAAATTTTACCTCTTAGGGAATAACTAAGAAACCATGTTCATAGCAGCTTTATTCGTAATAGCCAGAATCTGGAAACAACCCCGATGTTCCTCAGTGGAGGAATGGATACAGAAATTGTGGTACACAATGGAATACTACTCAGCAACTAAAAACAAGGAAATCATGAAATTTGCAGGCAAATGGTGGGAACTAGAAAAGATCATCCTGAGTGAGGTATCTCAGAAGACACACATGGTATATACTCACTTATAAGTGGATATGATACATTTATTATAAGATAAACATACTAAAATCTGTACAATTAAAGAAGCTAAGCAAGAAGACTACCCTGGGTTAAGATGATCAATCCTCATTTAGAAAGGCAAACAGGACAGGAAGAGGGAGAAAATAGGGAACAGGACTGGAGCCACTGCAGAGGGCCTCTGAAAGACTCTACTCAGCAGGATTTGGAAGCAGATGCTGAAACTCAAAGCCAAACTTTGGGCAAAGTGCAGGGAATCTTATGAAAGAGGGGGGAGAGAGTAAGACCTGGATGGGACAGGAGCTTCACAAGGAGAGAAACAGAACCAAAATATCTGGGCACAGGGGTCTTTTCTGAGACTGATACTCCTACTAAGGACCATGCATGGAGATAACTTAGAACCCCTGCACAGATGTAGCCCATGGTAGCTCAGTCTCCAAGTGGGTTCCCTAGTAATGGAAATAGAGACTATCTCTGACATGAACTCAGTGGCTGGCTTTTTGATCACCTCCCCCCTGAGCAGGGAGTAGCATTACCAGGCCACAGAGGAAGGCAATGCAGTCAGTCCTGATGAGACCTGATAGACTAGAGTCATAGGGAAGGGGAGGAGGACCTCCCTTATCAGTGAACTTGGGAAGGAGCATGGGAAGAGATGAGGGAGGGAAGGTGGGATTGGGGGGGATGAGGGAGGAGGCTACAACTGGGATAGAAAGTGAATAAACTGTAATTAATAAAAATATATTAAGAAAAGAAAATATACAGGTTTCTAAGAGATAATGATAAAATAAGATAAAACAAAACAAAAGAGAAAGCCTTTCAAGTATTTATCAATTTTTCTTATTTATGAAAGCAATTTTATTTCTCAAGAAATACAGGTAATTAACTTACTCACAAATATAAAAGTATAATATAATCATATATCGTCCATATTAATAATTAGTATTTATCTAGCAGAAAATAAAATGTGTGGAAATCTGTCTGGGCAGACAACACATATGACAACAATTGTCATTATACAAGAATAAAGTATGTTTAAAATATTTAGTTTAGTACCAAATAGAAAATAGTCCAGATTGTAAACTGTTTGCCCATAAACTACTATGTATGGTCAGGATAATCATTTCACTCAATTTACACTTGTGGAAATAAGTTGGAAATTCTGTATTTTATTTTATTTTATTTTATTTTATTTTATTTTATTTTATTTTATTTTATTTGCAGTTTACTCCCATTGCTGCCTAGAATGGGAGTAAGCTGAAGAGAATATTCTCTTGTCTATTCCTTATTCCTGCTCTTGCCTGACCATCTGCCCAGCTTGTCACTAATATACCCTGGGCAGACCCAGTACATGCTTTGTCATCAAATCTACACTGGTCTGCCTAATAATGCCTAATTCATATGGAAGAAAGATCAAGTTGATTCACCTATCTTAGCTTTACAATAGATTGAAACTTTCCAATAAGTGCATAGTTGATACATAATATAAAAGGCTAACTGAAAATTAGTGGCATCGATCTTTAATATGATTTTATTAATTTTGTACTTTCCCTAGAACTGGCATATTTTATAATTAGTAGTATTAAATTGACAAATATTTGACTTAGAACTATTTATCAAAAAATTCAGGGTGAAATAGTATCAGAAAATAGTGTAATCCCTCTTTTAAATTAAAGGATAAAGTTCAACATTATTTTGTAGTCTTTTCTGTTTAAAGTATTTTTACACAATGTAGATACATTCTAATTAAGAAAAATTAGAGAGGACAATTCCTGAAGATCAAATGACTGTGATAGTGAGAACACGTGCTTCCTTTTATATCGAAAGCAGAGTAAATGTGGCACATTAATCTTTTTTTTTAAAATAACATTGGGCCCAAAACTAAGGATACACTAAAACCACACTTGAAATTAACATCAAAAAATACCTTTTCTGTTCAATACTGTGTCTGCTGCTAAATTAAGTAGTTATTAAGAAAAAAAGCCAAATATTGAATAACATGTTTTTAATTTAAAATTCAAAATTTTAATTTTAAATTTAAAAGCTTTAAATTTAAAAATTAATGTAGTAAGGTTAAACAGTCTTGCTCAGCTAAGGGGAAAGATTATAGACTAAATGAAAAAATAAGCATAGAGAGAAAGCCTTATTTTCTACAGTTTTAGACTACTTCAATGTTCCTAATTTGGTTTGGCCTCACACTTCAGATTTAGAGTTTTTTTTTCTTACATGAAAGACCAGACATGCTATTCTTAGAAAAGCATGCTAAGATGTGTAACAAGATCCCCATTCTCAGCTTTCTATTTTGATAAAAATAGGTGAGTAATCGAAAATGATTAATTCAAAGAAATATTGATATGCTTATTGAAATGGAAATCCCTTTCTTCCTTCCTTTGGACTAATGGGTTGGATTTGGACAGCTTTTAATCAGTGTGTGCAGGTTTGGGACTAAATATAGGCCCATGTATATTTCATATGACTTGCATTTACAACTCTATTTTGTTTGTTGCTGATAATACTACTCAGCAATTAAAAACAAGGAAATTATGAACTTTGCAGGCAAATGACTCTACCCAGCAGTGTATCAAAGCAGATGCAGATGCGGAGACCCATAACCAAGCCTCTTCCAATAAATACAATATTACTATCTCAGATATATAACAACTTTATTGCACCTTTCAAATGATACCTGTAACATATCCATATTTAAAAGGTAGCATTTGCTATGTCCCTATTCCCAATACTATGGCAAATTACATTAATAATTAATAGAGATATATTAAGATATAATGTAAATATGTTAATAGATTAGGTTGCAGCCATCAGACATCACTGATTTTCTGGTATCGTCTCACAGCTTTTTCTTTTCACCCAAACTCTCTCCTGTTCTCCTCCCTGTGTTTAACAGCTGTGTTATTGACTTGCTTATTATGTTTATATCCTAAGTTCAGTGATTCTTCTTGGCTATTAGGAAATACATCAATGCTGAGGCCCAGGAGAAAGAGACATCACTTAAACTTTCACACATTGCCGCTTATTTTGGTCATTGGCAATGCTGTGCTCCCTGGGCCTGAACAACATGGCTAAAATAACTCCTTCTGTTTTGGCTATCCTGATCGTTGAACTGTAGCACAATTTTTGCTTTTGTTTCCTTTGAGCACTTTAGAAAATAAAGGATTTAAGGATAGTTCTGTGATGTTTATTGTTTCGAAAGGTCATCAGCTCTGGCCGGAAAGGTTTCTAGGCAATGAGAAATTGATTTACCCTCAAAACTGTCAGCCTCGCCTTTAACTCTTTCTAATGGTCCTCGCTGGGGAATTAGAGCCTCCTCAACAAAACTGACACGGGTTGGTGGAGATGGGGGCGGGGCGAGCTGCATTATAAACATGTTAGTGTCCGGACTGAGAATCACTCACCGCCTAGATGAAAGCTTGTCACCCTACCTGGCGGGCACTTGTCACAGCCTGGGGAAGACCTGCTTATCATTCATGTGGTCACTTCCATTACCTCTGCTCATACTGGGCTGACCCTCTATTAGTGCCTCTAATTTAATTTCCCTCACCAGTGTCATGGGTTATTTCTTCCATTACTTGAGAGATTTAATTTACAGGGTAAACTCTATCACATGAGAGGAGGAATTTTTCACGACACTAGGAATGGGTATCCTTTAAAGACCAAGATGATGCCAGCGATTTATCTTGGTCATCTCCGAAGCTGGCAGTTGAAACTTCATAGAATAGTAATATATTCACATATTGATGGTGTCTCTGACAGGCATTAAGCATTGTATGTTTTACTTATTTTCTGGGAGTGCTTTTTGGTGCTGTTCATTGAGAGAATCTTAAGTAACAGGTAACCTAGGATTTCTACTGAGTAGAAAAAGAATAAAAGGTAAATTTTCACACATTTGTTCTACAGATTTAAGAATTCAACTTTCCCCTGATTGTATTCAATTAGAATATTTAAGAAGAGCAATAGGGGAACTGTTCACTTGCTCAAGATCAGATAAAGCTGGAAAGGTATCATTTCCCTTCTTTTTTGGTTCCTCAAAATGATTGATAATGGACTCCTTCTGCATATGAACTATAGAGGTAGAAAGGATGGCAGAGTTTAGCACTGTGTGGGAAAATATTGAAATGTATTCATCATTTTGGTTTTTTATGTCTTCATCGTTAATTTTCAGAACATCTGAGTATTTTCATATATTTCTTTTCATTCCCCAATTTCTTTTTTTTTTAATTTTATTTTTTTCTTATCAGTTACATTTTATTAACTCTGTATTCCAGCCGTGTCCCGATCCCTCAATCCCTCCCAGTCCCTCCCTCCCTCATCTCCACCGTGACCCTTGCCAAGTCCACTGATAGGGGGAACCTCCTCCCCATTCATCTGATCCTGTTTTATCAGGTATCTTCAGGACTAGCTGCAAAGCTCTTCTCTGTGGCCTAATAGGACTGCTCCTCCCTTGGGGGGTGGGGAGGCCAAAGAGCCAGTCATTGAGTTCCTGTTAGAAATAGTCCTTGTTCCCCTCACTATGGGAAACCAATTGGTTACTGAGTTACCACAGGCTACGTCTGAGCAGAGGTTCTAGGTTACATTCATACATGGTCCTTGGTTGCATGTCAGTCTCAGAAAAGACCCTGTGCCCAGATATGTTGTTCCTTGTGGAGCTCCTATCCTTTCCTCATCATACTAACTCCCCTTCTTTCTTATGATTCCCTGTACTCTGCCAAAGGTTTGGTCATGAGTCTTTGCTTTGAAAACACTGCTAGTCAGAGTTTTTCAAATGCGCTCAGTAGACTCCTGTCAATGTTTAATGTGCATCCCATCTGTCTTTCAAAACAAGGATTGATAATCATACCCCATGTCCGTTCTCTTGATTATCTTTTTTAGGTGTATAGATTTCATTATGTTTATCATATCTTATAGGTCTATATAAGTGAGTATATACCGTGTTTGTCTTTCTCCTTCTGGGATATTTCACTCAGGATGATCTTTTCTAGGTCCCACCATTTGCCTGCAAATTTCATGATTTCCTCCTTTTTGATTGCTGAGTAGTATTCCATTGTGTAAAAATACCACAATTTCTGTACCCATTCCTCCGTTGATGGACATCTGGGTTGTTTCCAGGTTCTGGCTATTCCAAATAAAGCAGCTATAAACATGGTTGAGCAAATATCTCTTTTGTGTACTTGAGCAAACTTTGGGTATATACCTAGCAGTGGTATAGCTGGGTCTTGAGGAAGTACTATTCCTAATTGTCTTAGAAAGCGCCAGATAGATTTCCAGAGTGGTTGTATCAGTTTACATTCCCACCAGCAGTGGAGGAGGGTTCCCCTTTCTCCACAACCTCTCCAGCATGTGTTGTCCCTTGAGTTTTTCATTTTGGCCATTCTGATGGGTGTAAGGTGATATCTCAGGGTCGTTTTGATTTGCATTTCCCTGATGGCTAATGAGGATGAGCATTTCTTTTTAAGTGTTTCTCTGCCATTCGATATTCCTCTACAGAGAATTCTCTGTTTAGCTCTGTTCCCCATTTTTTAATTGGATTACTTGGTTTGCTGCTTTTCAGCTTCTTTAGTTCTTTGTATATACTCGATATTAGTCCTCTGTCAGATAAAGAGTTAGTGAAGATTCTTTCCCAATCTGTAGGCAGGCGTTTTGTTTTGATGACAGTGTCCTTTGCTTTACAGAAGCTTTTCAGTTTCATGAGGTCCCATTTATTGATTGTTGCTGTTAGAGCCTGTGCTGTTGGTGTTCTGTTCAGGAAGTTGTCTCCTGTACCAATGAGTTCTAGGCTGTTCCCAACTTTTTCTTCTAACAGATTTAGAGTATCTGGTTTTATGTTGAGGTCTTTGATCCACTTGGACTTTAGTTTTGTGCAGGGTGATAAATAGAGATCTATTTTCATTTTTCTGCATGTGGACATCCATTTGGACCAGCACCATTTGTTGAAGATGCTGTCTTTTTTCCATTGAATGGTTTTGGCTTCTTTGTCAAATATCGAGTATTCATAGGTGTGTGGGTTTATTTCTGGGTCTTCTATGCGGTTCCTTTGATCCTCCTTTCTGTTTTTATGCCAATACCATGCAGTTTTTATTACTATTGCTCTGTAGTACAACTTGAGATCGGGGATGGAGATATCTCCAGATGATCTGTTGTTGTACAGGATTGTTTTGGAGATTCTGGGTTTTTTGTTTCTCCATATGAAGCTGAGAATCTTTTTCTCAAGGTCTGTAAAGAATTGAGTTGGTATTTTGATGGGAATTGCATTGAATCTGTAGATTGCTTTTGGCAGGATGGCCATTTTCCCAATGTTAATCCTACCAATCCATGAGCACGGGAGATCTTTCCATCTTCTGAGATCTTCAAATTCTTTCTTCAGAGACTTGAAGTTTTTCTCAAACAGGTCTTTCACTTGCTTGGTTAGTGTCACCCCAAGGTACTTTATGTGGTTAGTGGCAATTGTGAAGGGTGTTGTTTCCCTAATTTCTTTCTCGGCCATTTTGTCTTTGGTATACAGGAGGGCTTCTGATTTTTTTGAGTTGATTTTGTATCCTGCCACTTTGCTGAAGGTGTTTATCAACTGGAGGAGTTCTCTGGTTGAATTCTTGGGGTCGCTCATATATACTATCATATCATCTGTGAATAGTGACACTTTGACCTCTTCCTTTCCGATCTGTATCCCCTTGATCTCCTTTAGTTGTCTTATTGCTCTGGCTAGGACTTCAAGTACGATGTTGAAGAGGTATGGAGAGAGTGGGCAGCCTTGTCTTGTCCCTGATTTCAGTGGGATTGATTTAAGCTCCTCTCCATTGAGTTTGATGTTGGCTATAGGCTTGCTGTATATTGCCTTTACTATGTTTAGGTATGTGCCTTGTATTCCTGATCTCTCCAAGACTTTAAACATGAATGGGTGTTGGACTTTGTCAAATGCTTTTTCAGCATCTAAGGAGATGATCATGTGGTTTTTCTCCTTCAGTTTGTTTATGTGGTGGATTACATTGATGGATTTCCGTATGTTGAACCACCCTTGCATGCCTGGGATGAAGCCTACTTGGTCGTGGTGGATGATATCTTTGATGTGTTCTTGGATTCGGTTTGCAAGTATTTTATTGAGTATTTTTGTGTCAATGTTCATAAGAGAGATAGGTCTGAAGTTCTCTTTTTTTGTTGGGTTTTTGTGTGGTTTAGGTATCAAGGTGACTGTTGCTTCATAGAATGAGTTTGGTAATGTACCTTCTGTTTCTATTTTGTGGGATAGTTTGAGGAGAATTGGTGTGAGCACTTCTTTAAAGGTCTGGTAGAATTCCGCGCTGAAACCATCTGGCCCAGGGCTTTTTTTGGAGGGGAGACTGTGAATGACTGCTTCAATTTCCTTGGGGGATATTGGGCTGTTCAGTCTTTCTACCTGATCTTGACTTAATGTTGGAAGATGGAATCTATCAAGAAAATTGTCCATTTCATTTAGATTTTCAAATTTTGTGGTATATAGGATTTTGTAGTATGACCTAATGATTGTTTGAATTTCCTCTGTGTCTGTAGTTATGTCACCCTTTTCATCTCTGATTTTGTTGATTTGGATAGATTCTCTCTGCTTTTTAGTTAGTTTGGCTAAGGGTTTGTCTATCTTGTTGATTTTCTCAAAGAACCAGATTTTTGTTTCATTGATTCTTTGAATAGTTTTATTTGTTTCTAATTGATTGATTTCAGCCCGGAGTTTGATTATTTCCAGCCTTCTCCTCCTCTTGGGTGTATCTGCTTCTTTTTTTTTCTAGAGTTTTCAGTTGGGCCATTAAGTTGTTTGTATGTGATGTTACAAATTTCTTCTTGCAGGCACTTAGTGCTATAAATTTTCCCCTGAGCACTGCTTTCAATGTGTCCCATAAATTTGGGTATGTTGTGCCTTCATTTTCATTGAATTCTAGGAAGTCTTTAATTTCTTTCTTTATTTCTTCCTTAACCCAACTGTCGTTGAGTAACAGGTTGTTCAGTTTCCATGTGCGTGTAGGCTGTTTGTTATTTCTGTTATTTTTGAGGTCCAGCTTAAGTCCTTGGTGGTCAGATAGAATACAAGGGATTATTTCAATCTTTTTGTATCTGTTGAGGCTTTCTTTATGACCAACTATATGGTCTATTTTGGAGAAGGTTCCATGCGGTGCTGAAAAGAAGGTATACTCTTTTGAGTTTGGATGAAAAGATCTGTAGACGTCTATTAGGTCCATTTGATTTAGGGTCTCTGTAAGTGTTTTTATTTCCCTATTTGTTTTCTGTCTAGTTGATCTGTCCCTTGGTGAGAGTGGAGTGTTGAAGTCTCCCACTATTAGGGTTTTAGGATCAATGTGTGATTTAAGCTTTAATATTGTTTCATTTACGAATGTAGGTGCTCTTATATTTGGGGCATAGATATTCAAAATTGTGATGTCCTCTTGGTGGATTTTTCCTTTGATGAGAATATAATGGCCGTCCTTATCTTTTTTGATTAACTTGGGTTGAAAGGCTATTTAATTAGATATTAGGATGGCTACTCCCGCTTGTTTTCTGGAACCATTTGCTTGAAAGACATTTTTCCAGCCCTTTACTCTGAGGTAGTGTTTATCTTTGTTGCATAGGTGTGTTTCTTGGATGCAACAGAATGATGGATCCTGTTTCCGCAACCATTCTGTTAGTCTGTGTCTTTTAATTGGGGAGTTGAGTCCGTTGATGTTGATAGAAACTAGTGACCAACAATTGTTACTTGCTTTAGATGTGGTGTTGGTGGTGTCACTGAGTTTCATTGCTTGTCTTCTTTTGTTTTTTTTGTTGTGTAGTTATCTATTTCCTCTGTTTCCTTCGATGTAGTTGTTTTCTTTGGTTTGGAGTTTCCCTTCTAGTAACTTCTGTAGAGCTGGGTTGCTATGTAGATATTGTTTAAATTTGGTTTTGTCTTGGAATATCTTGAATTCTCTGTCTATGTTGATTGAAAGTTTTGCTGGGTATAGTAGTCTGGGTTGGAATCTGTGGTCCCTTAAGGACTGTATGATTTCTGTCCAGGCCCTTCTGGATTTCATAGTTTCTGTTGAGAAATCTGGTGTGATTCTGATAGGTCTACCTTCATATGTTACTTGGCCTTTTTCTCTTGCTGCTTTTAGAATTTTTTCTTTGTTTTATACGTTCAGTGTTTTGACTATGATGTGATGTGAAGAATTTCTTTTCTGGTTTAGTCTACTTGGTGTTCTGTAGGCCTCTTGTATGTTTATGGCCATCTCCTTCTTTAAGTTGGGAAAGTTTTCTTCTATAATTTTCTTGAAAATATTTTCCGGACCTTTGAGCCTGATGTCTTCTTTTTCTTCTACTCCTATTATTCTTAGGTTTTGTCTTTTCACGGTATCCTTGATTTCTTGGATGATTTGTGTTTGGAACTTTTCTGATTTTATTTTTTCTTTGAGAGACGTGTCAATTTCCGCAAGTGTATCTTCAGCTCCTGAGATTCTTTCTTCCATCTCTTGTATTCTCTTGGTGATGCTTACCTTTGTGGTGCCTGATCTTTTCTCTATGTTCTCCAGCTCCTGGTTTTTCTCTATTTGTGTTTTCTTTATTGATTCTAATTCTGTTTTCATGTCTTGCACCATTTCCTTCATCTGTTTGATTGTGGACTCCTGCTTTTCAATGATAGCTTCTATTTTTTTGTCTGTTTCCTCTCTATGTATCACTAATTGTGCCTCTACTTCTTTGGGTATAATTGCCTGTATTTCTATGAGAGCTTTGTTTATTTCTTCTTTATTTGCCTTCATTTGTGTGGACATTTCTTTGAGAGCTTTGTGCATTTCTTCTCTGTTTGCCTCAATTTTCGTGGTTATTTCTCTGTGTGCACGATTTGTTTCCTCTTGGTTAGTCTCGATTTCTTTGGTTATTTCTCTGAGGGCTTTGTTCATTTCATCTCTATGGGCCTCTAATAGCTGGAGAAACATAGTTTTGAGGTCGTTTTCTTGTATATCTAGTGAATTGAAGTGTCCATTTTTTTGTGGGGTTGCTGGTGAGATCATTATGTCCTGATTTTTGTTGGGAGTGTTCTTATGTCTGCCTCTAGCCATCTGGTTATTTATAATCCTCACTGGTTGTTCCTCGAGATTGTAGTTTGGGCTATGATCCTCTCTTTCTGTTTTCTGGACTGTTTTTTTCAGGAAGATGAGAGAGGTTCACTGCTTTGGGGGTGTGCACTGTGTTTTCAATTTTGCCTCAGTAAAGAATGTGACGCTGGCGCTATTCGCGTGCGCTTTTAGCGGGCGCAGTGTGCATGCGCGGATTGTCTGACTATTGCAGTGGCCTGCAAGCTACTATTATGCAGTTCTGACTTAGATCCAGGGATTGTTTGCCTGGATTACCCTGGTGGACCCGCAAGGCAGAGGCTTCAATGTCGCTATCCCAAGAATCCCTCTGATGCCCACACTAGGAGTGTGGGTGGCAGGGATCTCGTCTGGTTGTTTCTGTGGAGAGGCCCTGGGTCTGGGGCAATCTCTCCCTAGAAGGCTCAGTCACTCTCTTGCAGGACCAATTGGAATGCACAGGGGTTCCCCTTGCTCACTACTCTCAGTTTTGGTCCTGCTGCAGAAGTGCACGGGTAGGGTAACAGTCAGCTCTGTGACACTGTGGCCACAGGACTCGGTGTCCACCTTTCCTGTGTGCTGCCTCTTTGTTATTTCCCTCTGCCAGGAGGGGTTGTGTTGACTGGTCCCTGGGTGGCGCGGGAAAGAGTTAGGGTAAGTGTATTCAATCCCAGATCCCGGGCCCAGATCTCTCTGCCAGAAGCAGCCTAGCAGTAGAATCTATGTTTGTTGATCCCAAGAGAGTACCGGGTAGGGTTGAGTGTCCTCAGATCCAGAGCTTGGCCCCCTCTGATAGGTTCCCCTGGAGAGAGGGTGCTGTGTTCTTGGCAGGCTGCCTCTCTGTCCTTCCCCTCTGACCTTCTCCTCTGCTAGGGCGAGCTTATGGAGGTGCTCTCAGGGGAGTGCCAGCAGGGGTTGAGGCTTCTCAGTGGGATCCTGAGCCCTGAGCCGGCGGCGTTTCTCTGCCGGGGAGGTTGGCACCGGTGAGAGAACTTGCTGCTATATCTTATTGCGCTGGACCCAGGAGAATCTCAGGACGCGTAGGATGACCACAGTCCCAGATCCCAAGCTGTTGTTTGTTTGCTAGGAGTGGCCGGCAGTACTGGAGTTCTGGCACTGTGAAGCCGCTGTGCACTTCTTTATCCTTCTGCTCCGCTGCAGCAGGGTGATGGCGGTGGCAGGGTGATGGCGGCGTTTGGGGGTCAATCCCCAATTTCTGGCCCAAGCTTAGATAATTTATTCTTTTACTCAGTGTTTTGGTTTGTAAGCACTTAGTCCCTACAGATGAGCACCACTGTTTGGGCTGAGCTCTGACCACAAATAGCTGGTGCTTAAAGAACCCTACTAAAGAGAAAAAGAATCAAACACTTTCTGTAGTGTTAGAATTTGGAGAGCAAGGTAGGCTTATTCGCTGTGTTTCATGGACTGCTTTTCAGGGCTCTTTTAGTCCAAACTCCAAGATAGGGCTCATCTTTCATCCTTCATTTTCTTCACACCCTAGTTTTAGTCCCTTAAGAAATATTCTGGAATGTAATCATTTGTCCCAAATATGATTTTGTTGTTGTTGTTGTTCAAAGTTAGGCATCTGTTGGGTTCTCTTCCAAAATGGTGGGCTCATTTTGAAATTCTCCCTAATGGTCTTCCTGTTTGGAATGATGATAAGGAGTGTGGAGACAGATCACAACAAAAGGGTTGACAAGGGATCCTGAGGATGACAAGCCAATAGGCTAAGAGAAGAGCCTAGGTTCTTGGGGACACTGTTGAAGTATTGAATTTTCAGATTGCAGCTCTGGAGTTTTAGATTTATAATGGCTATGGAACCCCAGTTTAGTTGTCTTGGTGACCTTTGCTATGAGCTGTAGCAAACCCCATTTCAATTTGATGCATTTCAATTTTAGCATTTGGTCCTGTGTTTAAGACAAGAAGATCCTCTCATTTTTTTTCTACTCAGAATCCGAGCACTCACTTCGTCTAAGGTGCTCCTGGAAAGTGCATATTGGTCACCACACTCTACTACTAGATAAACTTAAGCTCCATGTTCTAGATCATGATTTTCCATTTTCCTGGTTCGTGGTGTCTTTTGTGACTAGGTCTTCAACTGTCTGGTCTCTTTTACTCACCCGCATATGTGGTGGTTATGAACGGCCTGCATGCCTGAAGTGATCTTTATATTTTGTGGCTATTATTTCTCCTATAAGATATAATGCATATGAATAAATTTTGTCAATTTTTAATGAAAGCTTTGTTGCAAAGAACTTTTGAAAGAGAAAATAAAAAAATACAGTATGCATATGGCTACTTGCAATATTTTGTGGATCCGTATAAATTCTCAATATTTTTTAAATTTGTAAAATATGGCCTCAGAATTTTGATAAGTATTTCATTAATTCTGCAGATTAATTTTGGTAATACATTCATTTTCACCATATTAATTCTGCCAGTTGAGGAACATAGGTCTCTCCATCTTTTGCTTTTTATTAATTTCCTTTTTAAACATCTTTGCATCCTTGTTATAGTAATCTTTCTTTTTTTGGTTAGGTATATTTTTATTTTTTGACTTATTCTAAGCAGAACATTTTCCTAAATATCTTTCTCTAAGTGCATTTTAGCAGAAAGCTTTTGCAAGTTAATAATAACAACGTATATTTATGATTATTGCTGCCATCACAATGTTTTTAGCATTTCCCTTTGTTATCATCCTCTTTATTCTTTGTGTACAGGATGTGCCTTCTAGGATCCAGAACTCTTAGTAGCATTTATTTGAATGGTGTGTGCAACAAATGCATTTTGAGCCACTTCCCAAATGTTAGAAATAAGAAAACCATGACAGTCTTCTCTGAGTCTAATTAAAAAATTAATGCTGGATAAACCGGAACATGTGCAGACAAGTCTTCAAAGCTAGTATAATCGACTAAAATACGAAGGAATGTGTTAACTTTTATAAAGCTTGCAATGAAAGCAGATGACAGCATGACCTGCCTAGGACATGTAGGTTCAGGTGAGTTCTTGAGTCAGACATGAGCGATACCTTGAAGACGTGCAGGGAAGGAAAGGCTAGCTGGAGCCTCCAAATATCTTGGCACACTGAGTCTTCTTGGATTCTGTGGTTTCCATTCTTCACAGAACTACTTAATTCTCCCTAAAATACCAGGATTTTCAAGCTGCTTTGGCACAACCCAGAACTTTAATCAGTATCATCTGAATGGGATACAATGATTACTTAGAATTTACTTCTTGATGGTTGAACTCTTTCCTTATAAGATGAATCCATCTTTAAAAGTCTCACGGGGTGACTAGAGAGATGGCTTAGTGGTTGAGTTCAGATCCCAGAAACTTTTTTAGGTAATTTCAAACTGCCTGTAAACCCAGCTCCAGGGGATCTGATGCCCTCCTATGGCCTCTTCAGGTAACTGCACCCATCTACATGTATTCATCTCCCTGAAATACATAGAATTTATTATTATTTTAATTTACTTGAGAAGAAGGGAAGTTATTCTATGGGCCAAGAGAATAGACCTTGCCTTGCTAGAACTTCATTCTCATTGGAAACTATGTGTATAGTCATTGACCTATAAGCTGGAGAAACAACCCAGTTTCGGAATTATAGAAATAGTAGATGATTTTGATACTCTGTCTATTAGTTCTATAATTAAACCTGGAGTTTCAAAAGGAATTTGTAGAGATAAGACATTTAGTACTACTGTAATATACCTTTTGTTAATTTCCTGTTAATGCACACATGATATATTTTGAAAATGAATAATTCATTGTGGATTTCTTGATTAATTCCTCTGCACACTTCTTTGTCCTTGGGAACCCTCAGGGGTGAAATATTACATCTGTTCTTGGGCCTGTCCATGAACAAGTGGATCTAAATGCCTAGTTGGGCAGTGATTAATCAGATCCAGGCTTCCCCAGAACAGCTGTGTCCAGAACTTGTCCCCTTGGAGCTGCCTAGAGCATAATTTACCTCTAGGGATGACATATGTCTCAATTTATTTTTACAATTTAGCAGAGTGATCACTTCTCAAGCTTTCAAATACAGGTGACTTTTTTTTTCTTTGTAAAAGCAGCAGAGAGTATCAAGGATCAAGGTGCTAGGTCTGTGTCTCCTTCAGTTGAGGGGCATCTGGGCTGTTTCCACCTTCTGGCTATTACAAATAGAGCTGCTACAAACATGGTTGAGCAAATGTCCTCATTGTGTACTTGAGCCTGTTTTGGATATATGCCTAGGAGTGGTATGACTGGATCTTGAGAAAGTGCTATTCCTAGTTGTCTGAGAAAGCGCCAGATTGATTTCCAGAGTGGTTGTACACTCTGGTGGGAAGTTTACATTCCCACCAGCAGTGGAGGAGGGTTCCCCTTTCTCCACAACCTCTCCAGCATGTGTTGTCCCTTGAGTTTTTCATCTTGGTCATTCTGATGGGTGTAAGGTGAAATCTCAGGGTTGTTTTGATTTGCATTTCCCTAATGGTTAATGTTGAGCATCTCTTTAAGTGTTTCTCTGCCATTCGATATTCCTCTACAGAGAGTTCTCTGTTTAGTTCTGTTCCCCATTTTTTAATTGGATTACTTGGTTTGCTGCTTTTCAGCTTCTTTAGTTCTGTCTATATACTGGGTATTAGCCCTCTGTCAGATAAAGGGTTAGTGAAGATTCTTTCCCAATCTGTAGGCAGTTGTTTTGTTTTGATGATGGTGTCCTTTGCTTTACAGAAGCTTTTCAATTTCATGAGGTCCCATTTATTGATTGCTGCTCTTAGAGCCTGTGCTGTTGGTGTTCTGTTCAGGAAGTTTTCTCCTGTACCAATGAGTTCTAGGGTATTCCCCACTTTTTCTTCTAACAGATTTAATTTGAGGTCTGGTTTTATGTTGAGGTCTTTGATCCACTTGGACTTCAGTTTTGTGCAGGGTGATAAGTATGGATCTATTTTCATTTTTCTACATGTAGACATCCAGTTAGACCAGCACCATTTGTTGAAGATGCTATCTTTTTTCCATTGTATGGTTTTGGCATCTTTGTCAAAGATCAGGTGTCCATAAGTGTGTGGGTTTATTTCTGGGTCTTCTATTCAGTTCCATTTATCCACCAGTCTGTTTCTATGACAGTACCATGCAGTTTTTATTATTGTTGCTCTATAGTACAGCTTGAGATCAGGGATAGAGATACCTCCAGAAGATCTTTTATTGTAGAGGTTTGTTTTAGCAATTCTGGGTTTCTTGTTATTTCATATGCAGTTGAGAATTTTTCTTTCCAGGTCTGTAAAGAATTGTGTTGGTAATTTGATGGGAATTGCATTGAATCTGTAGATTGCTTTTGGTAAGATGGCCATTTTTTTTCTATGTTAGTTCTGCCAAGCCATGAGCATGGGAGATCTTTCCATCTTCTGATATCTTCTTCTAATTCTTTCTTCAGAGACTTGATATTTTTTTCATACAAGTCTTTGACTTGCTTGGTTAGGGTTATACCAAGGTACTTTATGTCATTTGTGGCTATTGTGAAGGGTGTTGTTTCCCTAATTTCTTTCTCAGCCCTTTTGTCTTTTGATGCGTTTTCTTTTATCAAATAAGAGTAGGTATTATCATGTAAGCATTCTGCTACAGCTTTCATTGAATATGCTCCTGTACATATTCTAAAAGTTTTGTTTCTCTCTGTCTGAACTTTATTCTACTGAGACTTTATGTATTTATGGAGAGTTGTACACTCCATGTCTCAGTAAGGGTTTCTATTGCTGTGAGGAACTGGCATGACCAAGACAACTTAGAGAGAAAACGGCTTATTTGTCTTATACTTCCATATTACTATTCATTATTAAAGGAAGTCAGGACAGGAACATAAACAGAGCAAGATTCTGGAGGCAGGAGCTGATGCAGAAGCCACAGAGTGGTGTTGCTTACTGGCTCGCTCTGCGCTCTGCCTGCCTTTTAAAAAAATAGGACCGAGGACTATCAGCACCACCACAATGGGTGGGACCCTCACCCAAGATAACTAATTGAGGAAAGGCCTTTCAGCTGGATCTCATGGACACATTTCCTCAACTGAGGCTCCTTTCTCTCTGATAACTCTAGCTTCTGTCAGGTATACACGAAACCAGGCAGTATACTCTTTGTGTAATCTTCTGAGAAAATGTGAAAACTTCAAAAATTGTCATAGTAATTTTGAGCATAGTTCAGAAATTTAGAATTTATCTCTTTTTTGTTTCTCATTCAAAGTAATCCTGAGTCCTTGGGCATCCTGTTGTGCAAGGCTGTTGGTGGGCCATAGGGCATATGATAATATAGAGGTCCTTTGTACCTCTTCTTATATACTTGAATGTTCCTCCTCTCTTCCCCTCCTCCCCTCCCCTCCCCTCCCCTCCCCTCTGCTCTCCTCTCCTTTTCTTTTTCTGCACTCTTTTCTCCTTTTCTTCCCCCTCCATCTCCCCCTTTACTCCTTATCTTAAGTCTGTGTGTGGCCACCTGTGCTCATACTGAAGGTCTATAAAACACTCTCCTCATGCTTTGTCCCAACCATGAGACTTACTTTCACTGACAATATGCTTTCCCGACCAACCTCAGTCAGGTAGGAAGGACAGCTTCCTAGGCAGCCATTTTACCTCCATGCAGGTGGGAGCTCTGAGGAGACTGTCATTTTGTGAGAGATCAATAAGTAAATTAGATGTTTTGTATTCTGTAATCACATTCCCCACACTCACCTAAGGAGTTAGGCATTCTATCCACATTCTAGCCTTACTTTGTGCAACCATGGTATAGTATTCTCTTTTCTCATTTGGCTGAATACTGTGTACTTTTCTGCTACTCATACATAAATAATGGAGAAGGAAACTGGAAATGGCTATTGATTCTGAGAGAGTTTTTCCATTCATGTCCAGCCTATCTTAATCCTGGACTGAGGCATTTGGTATTCATTGGTCAAGAAACAGTCTTCCAAGGTTAGTTTTTCCACAGGATTCTAGTGGAAGAACTGACTATATTGGCACTTTGTAAAAATGGCAAAAATGAGAAAACATGGTGAACACCATCAGCAGGGGCACAAAAAAAAAATCAGTCTCTGGTAGAAATTCATTTTTCTTCCAGAACATAAGTTATTTCTAACAAGGAATATCATAGCATTGCTCAAAATGATGATATGTGTGAGACAGATCAAGGCTTTAACTATGAACAAAGATGTTTAGTGTCTTAAAAATACATTCTCAGAAATACAAATTAGTCAGTGACATCTACATAATAATTAAATTCTATTTTGACAGATTTTTATTAGCTTAAATTTTTTATTCTGTTAATAATTCTTATCAGTTAAGGAAGCATTAAATCTTATAAAATAAAACGTGTGCCTCTTAGTGGGGGAATAAAAACAATTCCTGTGAATTCCTAATTCATTTACTTGGGTATTGACATTTCTGATATTAATTACTTTCAAAGACAAGCTTCAACATCAACAGGGGAAATTGAGGTGGTACATAGCTCTGGGTGCTGGCTGGTCACCCAGCAGCCTTTTTCTGAGGGTAACTTTCCAGGTGGGAAATAATCAGTGGCTTCCACTGACAGTGGCAAGCTGAGGGGCCAGAATTAAATCTCTGGCTGAGGACCAGTGCTGATAGCTTCCTGGTCTGGGATTAAACCTCTTATGTTAAGGGTGCGCTAGGGCTGTTGGCTGTAGTAGGGGCTTCCATTGGTGGTAGTGGCAAGCATCTAAAGTAGAAAGGAAAGAAAAAGTTAAAACAAAGAACACACACACACACACACACACACACACACACACACACACATCACACATGCACTTACACTTAAGACAGACTCCAGCAGGTAGATTCCAACAAATTTCTTCAAACTTCTCTTACTTTACACATGCATACACATACATACATACACACATACATACATATATACATATATACACATATATACATATATACATTTGGTGGGTGAAATAAACTCTGGAGTGAGTTCTAACAACATTTATTATTTCTCCCACAGCTTATATATTTCAACAAGATCTTCCAAGCAGTATAAAATCACAATGTGGTTACATCCTATTTTTCTTTTAGTGAATAACTACAATAAGTATCCGTAAGAAAAAAAAATATGTTCCCCAATGCCCTCATATGATTCAAATGTTTTACATATTATGGGTGAGAAAGAAAGAAACATGAAAAACAAATTATTCCCAGGAACCCATATACACTTGTAACTAAGCAACTTGTAATAGATTAACAAAGTATGAGCAAGCAAGGTAATTTCTCAGCCAGTTTTTTTTTTTTTTTCTTTACTGGCAGGCTGCAATTTGCAGTTACAAAGAAAGAATCAATTACCTTAAAAGATAATCTTATAAAAATCTTAAAAGAATCAGGAATCTAAACTTTTATATAAAAACAATCAGCCATCTCTACTTTAAATCTTTAAGGTGCACATCTACTCTGACTAGTTTCTGTTAAATCATATCAGGAAGCTAAGAGCAAAAACAAGCAAAAGGAAATTAATTGCGGTCTCAGTCACAGGCCCAGCTTGGGAGAGTCACATCAGCCAGGGCTACCTTGGACAATTGTTCTTGCTCACACTCCTCACCAACCTCAAAAAATCCCTGGCTTTACTATTCTCTGGCATGAACTCAGTGGCAGGCTTTGCCAGGCCACAGAGGAAGATAATGCAACCAGCCCTGTGAGACCTGATAGGCTAGGGTCAAATAGAAGGGGAGGAGGACTTCCCCTATCAGTGGACTAGGGGAGGGGCAAAGGGGGAGAATAGGGAGGGAAGGCGGGATTGGGAGGAGATGAGGGAGGGGGCCACAGCCGGGATACAAAGTGAATAAACTGTAATAAATGATAATAAAAAATTTAAAAAGAGCATACTTTCCTGAACTATTGTTGCAATTGCAAAAACATCTTTACCTAACTTTGCTAAGCAATCTATTTTTCCAAATTATTTCTAAGGGTGGTGGTCATTGCTAGCAACCTACATCCCCTGGTTCTTTTCAAGGGTGGTGGTTGAATCATTAATCTGTTCCAGCAGCAATGCCTGAACGAGATAAAACATCATTATTGTGACTGCCAGTGATCCTGCCCAGTGAGGGGCTGGAAGCCCCCTCAGGGTACTCTTACAATTTATATCTTATGAAGATTATAAGGACCACAAGGATAACAAGCAGAACTATGCTCGGTAACAGCATGAAGTCCTCAGAACACATAATTCTAGGGTTTCTGTCACTCTGAGCCACATCCATCGTGGTCATGCTAACTGGTGGGCTGCATTCCATGAGTTCTAAAGCTGTTTTGTTGTTCTTCCTGCATGGCCTTCAATAAATTACCACTTTTTTATAACATAATTTTTAATTTATTACAGTTTATTCACTTTGTATCTCAGCTTAGCCCCACTCTCGTCCCTCCCAATCCTGTCCTCCCTCCCTCCCTCATCTCCTCCCATGCCCCTTCCCCAGGACACTGATAAAGGAGGACCTCTTCCCCTTTCATCTGACCCTATCGTATCTGGTCTCATCAGGACTGTCTTTCATAGTCTTCCTCTGTGTCCTGGTAAGGCTGCTCACCCGTTAGGGGGAGGTCAGCAAAGAGCCAGCCACTGAGTTCATGTCAGATATAACCCCTGTTCCCCTTACTAGGTAACCCATTTGGACACTGAGCTGCCACCACAGAGGGTCTCTGAAAGACTACTCAGCAGTGTATGAAAGCAGATGCTGAGACTCATAGCCAAACCTTGGGCAGAGTGCAGGGAATCTTATGAAAGAAGGGGGAGATAGAAAGACCTGGAAGGGTCTGGAGCTCCACAAGGAGAACAACAGAATAAAAAAATCTGGGGTCTTTTCTGAGATTGATACTCCAACCAAGGACCATTCCTAGAACCCCCTGCAAAGAGGTAAATAACTACTTCTAATATTAATTAATTACTGACTTTGAGCATATTATATTCAAGTTGAGGCTAACTTAATCGTGGGCTGTGGCATTTGTTATTCTGTAATCAAAAAACTGTCTTTTGACTTTAATTTCTCCACAACTATTCACTTCCTACACATTAAATTTTTTAAGTATTTGGAGGAATATGAAATTGAGGACAGAATATAAATAAAGTACAATTTTAAAATTCATAAAATTAATAAATCACTTTTTTTCTTAGCTTTTTTTTTATTAATTACACTTTATTCATTTTGTATCCCCCCCATAAGCCCCTCCCTCCTCCCCTCCCGATCCCACCCTCCCTACCCTTTCTGCATGCATGCCACTCCCCAAGTCCACTGATAGGGGAGGTTCTCCTCTTCTTTCTGATCTTAGTCTATCAGTTCTCATCAAAAGGGGCTGCATTGTCCTCTTCTGTGGCCTGGTAAGGCTACTCCCCTCTCAGGGGGAAGTGATCGACGAGCAGGCCAATCGGATTATGTCAGAGGCAGTCCCTCTTCCCATTACTATGTAACCCACTTGGACACTGAACTGCCATGGGCTACACCTGTGCAGGGGTTCCAGGTCATCTCCACGAATAGTCCTTGGTTGGAGTATGATTTTCTGGGAAGTTCCCTGTGTTCAAATTATCTTGTTCTGTTGCTCTCCTTGTGGAGTTCCCGTCCCCTCCAGCTCTTACTATCTCCCACTTCTTACATAAAATTCCATTCACTCTGCCCATCAGTTGGCCATCAGGCTCAGCATCTGCTTTGACAGTCTATACTGCAGAAGCTTTCAGAGGCCCTCTGTAGCAGGTTCCGAGGTTGTTTCCTATTTTCTTCTTTTTCTTCTGATGTCCTGAAAGACCCCCGAGGGGTATCTTCCGTCAGGAAGACCCCCCTCCCAAGGATCAGCGAGACCAGTTGTTTGGCTGCAAACAGCAAGAGGCTTTATTCAGTACACGGGTACCCGGGGCGACAAAGTCTCTCAGAGGACTTGCGCACCCTCTGGGTGGAAAGCTGGGCTTTTATAGGGTTTTAGAGCAGAAGCGCGGGTACAGAAGCGAGAAGCATGGTTACAGGGATCTGATTGGTACATTTAAATGAGACCACAATTTGAGTCAGAGTTTGGCAGGGACACCAGGATTCCAGGAACTGGGTGGTCAAAATGGTCATGATGATCCCTTAACTTGGGCCGCCACATGTTGTTTTTCTTAGGACTCCTATCTCAGCTGGAACAGTTCCACAGACATCTCATGAGGGTGATCAACACAAGCTGTTTTTAGCTCAACTGGGGCAGCCTGACCGCAGATATGACACAGCTGGGTTTCTCATTTCTCAGTAATTTTCCAGTTCCCCATCTAGCCTACAGAATTTCTTAAAACAGTGGTGTACCACAAAATGGCGTTAGCTATGTTTAACTTAGGGTGAGGCGGGGGTCTTTCAGTCCATCCTCTTTGCCTTTCAGGATGGGGATTGAACATTTTAGTTAGGGTCCTCTCTTTTGCTTAGTTTGTTTAGATGTACAGATTTTAGTGGGTTTATTCTATGTTGTATGTTTATATGAGTGAGTATATACCATGCATGTCTTTTTGCTTCTGGGACAACTCACTCAGGATGATCCTTTCCAGATCCCACCATTTACTTGCAAATTTTATGATTTCCTTATTTTTCATTGCTGAGTAATACTCCATTGTATAGATGTACCACAGTTTCTGCATCCATTCTTCAGTTGAGGGGCATCTGGGTTGTTTCCAGCTTCTGGCTATTACAAATAAAGCTGCTACAAACATGGTTGAGCAAATGTCCTTTTTGTGTACTTGCGCCTCTTTTGGGTATATGCCTAGGAGTGGTATGGCTGGATCTTGAGGAAGCGCTATTCCTAGTTGTCTGAGAAAGTGCCAGATTGATTTCCAGAGCGGTTGTACCAGTTTACATTTCCACCAGCAGTGGAGAAGGGTTCCCCTTTCTCCACAACCTCTCCAGCATGTGTTGTCCCTTAAGTTTTTCATCTTGGCCATTCTGATGGGTGTAAGGTGAAATCTCAGGGTTGTTTTGATTTACATTTCCCTAATGGCTAATGAGGTTGAGCATTTTTTAAGTGCTTCTCTGCCATTCAATATTCCTCTACAGAGAATTCTCTCTTTAGCTCTGTTCCCCATTTTTTAAGTGGATTACTTGGTTTGTTGCTTTTCAGCTTGTTTAGTTCTTTATATATATTGGATATGAGTCCTGTGTCAGATAAAGGGTTGGTGATGATTCTTTCCCAATCTGTAGGCAGTCGCTTTGTTTTGATGACGGTGTCCTTTGCTTTACAGAAGCTTTTCAATTTCATGAGGTCCCATTTATTGATTGTTGCTCTTAGAGCCTGTGCTGTTGGTGTTCTGTTCAGGAAGTTTTCTCCTGTACCAAGGAGTTCTAGGGTATTCCCCACTTTTTTTTTCTAGCCGATTTAATGTGTCTGGTTTTATGTTGAGGTCTTTGATCCACTTGGACTTCAGTTTTGTGCAGGGTGATAAGTATGGATCTATTTTCATTTTTCTACATGCAGACATCCAGTTGGACCAGCACCATTTGTTGAAGATGCTATCTTTTTTCCATTGTATGGTTTTGGCATCTTTGTCAAAAATCAGGTGTCCGTAAGTGTGTGGGTTTATTTCTGGGTCTTCTGTTCGATTCCATTGATCCACCATTCTGTTTCTATGCCAGTACCATGCAGTTTTTATAACTGTTGCTCTATAGTACAGCTTGAGATCAGGGATGGAGATACCTCCAGAAGATCTTTTATTGTAGAGGATTGTTTTAGCAATTCTCGGTTTCTTGTTATTCCATACGAAGTTGAGAATTTTTCTTTCCAGGTCTGTAAAGAATTGTGTTGGCAATTTGATGGGAATTGCATTGAATCTGTAGATTGCTTTTGGTAAGATGGCCATTTTTACTATGTTAATCCTGCCAAGCCATGAGCATGGGAGATCTTTCCATCTTCTCATATCTTCCTCTAATTCTTTCTTCAGAGACTTGAAATTTTTTTCATACAAGTCTTTGACTTGCTTGGTTAGGGTTACACCAAGGTACTTTATGTCATTTGTGGCTATTGTGAATGGTGTTGTTTCTCTAATTTCTTTCTCAGCCCTTTTGTCTTTTGTATACAGGAGTGCTACTGATTTTTTTGAGTTAATTTTGTATCCGGCCACTTTGCTGAAGGTGTTTATCAGCTGTAGGAGTTCCCTGGTAGAGTTTTTGGGGTCACTCACGTATACTATTATATCATCTGCAAATAGTGATAATTTGACTTCTTCCTTTCCCATCTGTATCCCTTTGATCTCCTTCAACTGTCTTATTGCTCTAGCAAGGACTTCCAGCACTATGTTGAAGAGATATGGAGAGAGTGGGCAGCCTTGTCTTGTCCCTGATTTCAGTGGGATTGCTTTAAGTTTCTCTCCGTTCAGTTTGATGTTGGCTATAGGCTTGCTGTATATCGCCTTTACTATGTTTAGATATGTGCCTTGTATCCCTGATCTCTCCAGTACTTTAAACATGAATGGATGTTGGATTTTGTCAAATGCTTTTTCAGCATCTAGGGAGATTATCAGGTGGTTTTTTTCTTTCAGTTTGTTAATATGGTGGATCACATTGATGGATTTCCGTATACTGAACCACCCCTGCATACCTGGGATGAAGCCTACTTGGTCATAGTGGATAATATCTTTGATGTGTTCTTGGATTCGGTTTGCAAGTATTTTGTTAAGTTTTTTGCATCAATGTTCATAAGGGAGATTGACCTGAAATTCTCTTTCTTTGTTGAGTCTTTGTGAGCTTTAGGTACCAAAGTGATTGTGGCTTCATAGAATGAGTTTGGTAATGTTCCTTCTGTTTTTATTTTGTGGAATAGTTTGAAGAGAATTGGAGTTAGCTCTTCTTTGAAGGAATAAATCATTTTTAGTTGCTACTGTACTTATAAAATTGTCTGGAGGAGTGAAAAGTAGTAAACAAAACAAACAGAAGAATTAGAGATGGAGAGATGCCTTAATCAGTTGAGGTTTACTTTGCAAGCATGGGGACCTGTCTTAGTTTGTGTTTCTATTGCTGTGCAGATATAACCACAGCAATTCTTAAGAAGAAAAATATTTAATTTGGGTTGACTTACGGATCAGAGGTTTAGTCTATTATAATCATGTTGGGAGGCATGGCAGTGTGCAGGCACACATGGTGCTATAGACGGAGCTGAGAGTTCTACATTTTGATCCTCAGGCAGCAGAAGGAGACTGTGTCGCACTGGGAATAACTTGAGCATAGGAGACCTCAAAGCCCACATTCACATTGACACACTTCCTCCACCAAGGACACACCTCCTAACAGTGGCACTCCCTATGGGCCAAACATTCATACATATTCATACCACCATTAAGACCTGAGTTTAATCCTCAGAACCCACATGAAAAGTGATTGTGGTGCCACAAACATGTAAATCCAGCATTAAGGAGGAAGAGAGGCAAAATCCTAGGGCTCCCTGGTGAGCCAGTCTAGTTTATGTGTTGAGTTCCAAATCAGTGAGAGATCCTTTTTGAAAAAAAAAAAAAAAAAAAAAAAAGTAAAATATAACACAAAATGTGAGAACTAATATCCAAGGCTCATCCATAGCCTCCATTTACACACATGTACACAATGTGCAACTTCCTCCCAGGTATGAACACGTGCAGATATATGTATATATCTATACATATACACACATACATATGTAGACACACACGAATATGAACAAGCAGAATTCAGTCAAGGAGATAACAAGAAATATTAAATATAAGTAATTGACTCAGTGCACTATGGTAACAGCTGGTACTGACAAGATCGACTTTTGTTGTTTACTTTGTATGACAGTTATTTTGTGAGCCGCCCTGCTTCTCAAAATTAATAGTCTATTCAGAGTAAGGTGCAATAAATTAAAACTAAGCAAAAAAGCCCACAAAATTTCACAAAGCATGGTGTAAGCACTATAATAAATTTATGACCAAAGGATACTGGTAGTATATGGAAGAACCACTAAAACATGAATCAGTTCACAAAATCATATTTTATCTATCTGTATTTTAGCCGGCATTTATTATATCGGAGCATATGACAACCTTCTAACAAAATTTAACTCCCTAACAGTTTGCCTTAATATCAATTAACCTTCTTCCACTTCAGGTTGTCGAATCTCATGTAATGTCAGCTACGTGACACCATATATATTGCAGGGCCGGGGAAATGACGCAGCATGTGCTGCATAATCATGAAAGTCTGTCTGAGGTCAGATCCCCACACCCACATAAAAGGCATCGCAATGTGCATCTGTAAGCACAGGGCCGGAAGATGGAGAAGGGCGGATCCAGGAGCTCACTAAGCATATAATCTAGTCAAAACAGGGAACTCCAAATTAAGAGACTGGCCGAAAATTACATTAGGAAAATAATTGAGAAAGGAGTCCTTGTATCACCCTGTGGCCTCAACATATACATGTGTGGGTGACCGCACAAATAAACACATACATCAATGCATCATATATACACACGTAAAAATTAAAATCATTTTAAATGCTAAAAATACAGTTTGTGGGAGGATCCAAGATGGCAGTGCCAGTAGCACAATGTGTTTGATCAGCAGGGCAATAGTGACTGCACAGATACCAACTGATGGACTGTGGGCCGGCCAAACACCAGTGACTGTGTTTCCCAGGAGAGGAAACCCCACAGTGAGGAAAACAATTGAGTCTGACCTCAGGTCACCCAGCTAAAACCAGCACATTGCCACATACCTGCATGCTGTGCTCACCATTCCAGACTGAATTGTGGGCCCCCAAACACCACAGACTGGGTCTTCCAGTCCTGAGGAAACCCCACAGTAAGGGAAACAATTAGTTCCAACCCCAAGGCACCCATCTAAACCCCAGAAAATTTCCTGCATTTCTGCAGGCTCCGGGTCTCTAGCCTTTAGCTACGTGCCTGTGTTGTCCTCACTGGCCATGGATTACCTTCTGGGTACTGGGACACAGAACTCCAACCTGAGAGCTACATATGCCTGGGAGCCATGGGATCCGCCCCAGATGCTGTTTCGAAGCTCAACCTGTCTTCCTAGTGAGAGTGACCAAGCCTCTGGGCTCACCGGTTTTTTAAGAGGACTTGGCCCAACAAACACAGTGAGCAGCTGCATCTTATTAAAATCAGAGCAAGAAAGCTAGCGATGTGGCAGCTGTGTCTGGGACTTCACCTGGTGAAAGGAGAGCCCTGGACTCCCAAGGAGCCCAGTTAGCTCACAGGATCATACACCTGGAGGAGAGCTGTGGCAATTCCCTGAGAATCACCTGCCATTCAAAGGCCTGAGGAGGGCTCCTTTGGGAACAACCAGCTTCCCACCCAGGGAATTTCCCATACCATCCCTGGCCTCCAGGATTCCAGCAGGCATCAGAAACTACCAGCCAATGCTTGAGACAGCCATATGGATAAAGGGCAACATAAAAACATAATCAACAAAAGCCAAAGCAATATGGCATCTCCATAACCCAGTTATCCAAGTGCAAGCAGCCGTAGATACCCTAACACAAGTGAAACTCAAGAAAATGACCTACAAATCTATGCTTATGAAGATGAGGAATGGAATGAATAAAACCTGTAAACAATATGGGAAGATACAGTCAGATTGTAGCCATCTGTAAAGAAATACAGGAAGACATAGTCAAATATATTGTGACCTTTAGAGAGGAAATAATTAAATCACTGAAAGAAATACAGGAAAGTTCAAACAAACAGGTGAAGGAATTGAATGAAAGGCAGGAAATACACACAGGTGAAGGAAATCAACAAAATGGTTAAGATGGAAATGGAAACATTAAAAAAAACACAAACTGAAGAAATCCTGGAGAGGGAGAACTTAGGAAAGAAAACAGGAGCTACATAGGTAAGCATCAACAACAAAATGGAAGAACAGATGGACAAAGTAATCTCGGGTGTAGAAGACACAATAGAAGAAATCCAGTCATCCATCAAAGAAAAGTATTTTATTGAGTATCTTTGCATCAATGTTCATAAGAGAGATCTGTCTGAAGTTTTCTTTTTTTGTTGGATCTTTTGTGTTGTTTAGGTATTAAGGTGACTGTGGCTTCATAGAATGACTTTGGTAATGTTCCTTCTGTTTCTATTTTTGTGGAATAATTTGGAGAGAATTGGAGTTAGTACTTCTTTGAAGGTCTGGTGGAATTCTGCACTGAAACCATCTGGCCCTGGGCTTTTTTTTTGAAAGGGAGGCTGTTGATGGCTGCTTCAATTTCCTTGGGGGATATAGGACTGTTTAATCTTTCTACCTGGTCTTGACTTAATTTTGTTAGATGGAATCTATCAAGAAAATTGTCAATTTCTTTTAGATTTTCTAACTTTGTGGCATATAGGCTTTTGTAGTATGAGCTAATGATTGTTTGTATTTCCTCATTGTCTATAGTTATGTTCCCCTTTTCATTTCTGATTTTGCTGATTTGGATAGTTTCTCTTTGCCTTTTGGTTAGTTTGGCTAAGGGTTTGTCTATCTTGTTAATTTTCTCAAAGAACCAGCTCTTGGTTTCATTGATTCTTTGAACAGTTTTGTTTCTAATTGGTTGATTTCAGCCTTGAGTTTGATTATTTCCAGCTGTCTGCTCCTCTTGGGTGTTTTTGCTTCATTTTTTTTTTCCTAGGGCTCTCATTTGTGCCTTTAAGTTGCTTGTATGAGATGTTACAAATTTCTTCTTAAAGGCACTTAGTGCTATGAGTTTTCCTCTAAGTACTGCTTTCATTGTGTCCCATAAATTTGGGTATGTTGTACCTTCATTTTCATTGAAGTCTAGGAAGTCTTTAATTTCTTTCTTCATTTCATCCTTAACCCAGCTGTCATTGAGAAGTAAGTTGTTAAGTTTCTATGTGCGTGTAGGGTTTTTGCTATTTCCATTGTTGTTGAGGTGCAGCTTTAGTCCATGGTAGTCAGATAGTATACAGGGGATTATTTCAATGTTCTTGTATCTGTTGAGGCTTGCTTTGTGACCAACTATATGGTCTAGTTTGGAGAATTTCCATGAGGTGCTGAAAGAATCTATACTCTTTTGAGTTTAGACGTCTATTAGGTTCATTTGAATTAGGATGTTTGTAAGTGCCTTTATTTCCCTGTTTGGCTTCTGTCTAGGTGATCTGTCCCTTGGTGATAGTGGGGTGTTGAAGTCTCCCACTATTAAAGTGTTGGGGGTCGATGTATGATTTAAGCTTTAATAATGTTTCATTTACGGATGTAGGTACTCTTGTATTTGGGGCATAGATGTTCAGAATTGTGATGTCTTCTTGGTGGATTTTTTTCTTTGATGAGAATGTAGTGCCCCTCTATGTCTTTTTTGATTAGTTTTGGTTGAAAGTATATTTTATTAGATATTAGGATAGCCACTCCTGCTGGTTTTTTTGGGTCCATTTGCTTGAAAAACAGTTTTCCAGCCTTTTACTCTGAGGTAGTGTTTATCTTTGTTGCATAGGTGTGTTTCTTGGATTTAGCAGAATGTTGGATCCTGTTTCCACACCCATTTTGTTAGTCTGTGTCTTTTTATTGGAGAGTTGAGTCCATTGATGTTGATAGATAGTAATGACGTTGACTGTTATTTCCTATTATTGTGGAGTTGGTGGTGTTACTGTGATTCATTGCTTTTGATTTTTGTTGGGAAATTACCTATAACCTATGTTTTCTTGGGTGTAGTTGTTTTCGTTGGATTGGAATTTTTCTTCTAGTATCTTCTGTAGGGCTGATTTGCTGTTTAAATATTGCTTAAATTTAGTTTTGTCGTGGAATATTTTGTTTTCTTCATATGTTGATTGAAAGCTTTGCAGGGTATAGTAAGTAGTCTAGGTTGGCATCTGTGGTCCCTTAGAGCTGCATGATATCTGCCCAGGCCCTTCTGGCTTTCATAGTTTCTAATGAGAAGTCCAGTGTGATTCTGATAGGTCTACCTTTATATTGGCCTTTTTTCCTTGCTGCTTTTAGTATCTTTTCTTTGTTCTGTAAATTTAGTGTTTTGACTATGATGTGGCATGAGGAGTTTCTTTTCTGGTCTAGTCTATTTGGTGTTCTGTAGGTCTCTTGTAGGTTTGTGGACATCTCTTTCTTTAGGTTGGGGACATTTTCTTCTATGAGTTTCTTGAAAATATTTTCTGGACATTGGAGCCTGGAATCCTCTTCTTTGTCAATTCCTATTATTCTTAGATTTTGCATTTTCATGGCGTCCTTGATTTCTTGGATGGTTTTTTTTTTTTTGGATTTTTCCAATTTTACTTTTTCTTTGAGAGAAGTATCAATTTCTGCGAGTGTATCTTCAGCACCTGAGATTCTCTCTTCCATCTCTTGTATTCTATTAGTGATGATTACCTTAGTGGTTCCTTCTTTTTTCTCTAAGTTCTCCAGTTCTAGGGTTTTCTCAATTTGTGTTTTATTTATTGATTCTAATTCTGTTTTCATGCCTTGCACGATTTTCTTCATCTGTTTGAATGTAGATTCCTGTGTCTCCAAGATGGTCTCTATTTTTTTGTTTGTTTCCTCTCTTAATGCCACTACTTCTGCCTCCATTTGTTTGGCTATATTTGCCTGTGTTTCTTTAAGAGCTTCATTCACTTTGTTTTTCTTTGTTTCCATTTGGGAGGCCAAATCTTTGAGAGATTTATTTGTTTCCTCTTTAATTGTTTGAATCTGTATGGCTATTTCTCTGAGAGATTTGTTGGTTTGCTCTTTATGTGCCTCAAATAACTGGATAATCATAGCTTTAAAATAATTTTCTTGTGTTTCTGATGAGTTGGAGTATCCCTTAACTTTGGGCATTGCCGGTGAAGCCATAATATCTTGATTTACGTTGGTTGTGTTCTTTCGCCAATCCCTGGCCATTTGGTTATCCGTAGTGTTCACTTTGTTCCTGGATTCTGCAGATCAGATTGGTCTTTCTCTGGTATCTGGAGAATTCTTAAGGAAAATGAGGGCGGTCCAGTGGTTTCAGTGTGTGAGTTGGTGATTCAGCTATTCCTGTAGGAGGAAAGTTCGCAGGCCCAGAAGGGCAAATTCGGGGTAGCATGTGATTGAGCGTGTGCTTGTAGGTGTGTCCTAAGGGATAGGGTGTTGGAGAATGAAGAGGCCTTCAGAGTGTGAAAGGGTGCCTTGCAGTCACTGAAGGTGTTGCAGGTGCTTAAGGGATTTCAAGCACTGTTGAAGATTTCAGGCGTGTATTGTTTTGGCAGGTCTGCTAGGCTTTGGTGGCTATTCAGCTGGTTTTCTGCCACTGAGGGATTGGATGGCCCATACAATCATTGGCTAGGCGGCCCTGTGTAGTCAGTACTGCCACTTTCAGACTCGGGATCTGGGAAGGATTGTACTGTGGATCTGAGTCTCTGTGGCTGGCACTCTTTGGGCGTGTGCTCTGGCGGTGGGGTTTCCTGTGGTGCGTGCACTCCGGCAGGGCCCGGGGGTGGGGGTGGGGGGGTGCGCTCCAAGAGTCCGGAGTTTGGCAAGAGGGCACTAGGCGGGCATGTGCTCCTCGGACGTGTGCTCTGAGCGGTGGCGTTCAGCGGGCCATTACCGCTGTCTGCCATGGCTGAGGAGCCAGAAGCCCTGCCTCTGCTGTCTTGGACCTCAGGCACTGAGCTTTGCCGATTTGGGATCCAGGAAGGATTGTATTGCGGAACTGAGTCTCTGTGGTTGGGCCTGCGCTCTGGTGCTGGCAGTGGGTGCTTTCTGGTGTGGCGGGGTTTTCTGGCGATGTGTGTGCTCCTCCGGTGTGGTAGGTTTCCGGAGTTGTGTGCACTCAGGTGTGACTGGGTTTCTGGAGGTGTGCATGCTACCATGGGGCGGGATTTCTGGTGGTGGGTGTGCTCTGGAGGGGCGGGATTTACGGAAGGACTTGAGCTCTGCTGAGCTTCTTGTGGTGGGATCGCATCCCGTGGGGTGGGGGGAGGGTACGCTCCTCGGGTCTGGAGCTTGGCCAGAGGGCCCTAGGAGGGCCCAGAGTATGGGCTCCTTGGACATGTATCCAAGGGGTGGTGTTCAGTGGGCGGTTACAGCTGTTGCTGCGCTAAGGGGCCTGGAGCACTGTCTCTGCTGTCTTAGTCCCCAGGCTGTGAGCTTTGCGCTCAGCTACCTGGTGCTGTGCACAGACTTCCCGGTGTAGGAGGCCCGGACAAGAGAAGCGCCCCACTTCGTTCCTAGAGAAGTCCATGTGCAATCTAAATCTACAAGCACTCCACACTTCTGCGGTGTCCCCTCTCCTTTAGAAAGCCCAAAAGTCTAAATTCTAGTTTCGTTTTTCTCTCCACTCACCAATTTTGGAGATTCATGTCCTCTGCCTCTCCAAAACGGTGTACTCTGCTCACCACCATCTTGGAACTGAGAAGGTCATCTTGAGTGAGGTAACCCAGTACGAGAAAGACATGCATGCTATGTACTCATTTATAAGCAGATATTAGCCACATAATATAGAATAACCATGCCAAAATGTACAGACCTAAAGAAGTTAAACAAAAAAAGGATCCTATAGAGAATGCTTAAATCTCAGTCAGAATGACAAACAGGTTAGACATCACAAATGGTGGAAAAGAGGGAACAGGACGGGAGCCTACCATATAGGTCCTCTGAAAGTCTCCACCCAACAGTATATCATAGCAGATGCTAAGACTCACAGCCAAACTTTGGACAGAGCTCAGGGAGTCTTATGGAAGAAGGGGGGGGGGTGAGGGTGGTTAAAAGTACTTCGAGGGGACAGGGAGACTAACAAAGTAAAAAGTCTGGGCCCAAGGGGACCTGCAGAGAGTGATTCACCAACCAAAGACCCACGTATGGAGAGGACCTAGACCCCCTGCTCAGATGTAGCTCATAGGCAGTGCATTCTCCATGAGGATTCCTGAGTAAAGGGAACAAGGGCTGCTTCTTTCACAAACTCGGTTGCTTGCTCTTTGGTCACTTGCCCCTGGTGATGTGGCCTTTTCAGGCCACAGAGGAAGAGGCTCTAGGCAGTCCTGATGAGACTTGATAAGCTATGGGCAGATGACAAAGGAGGAGAACTTACCCTTTCAGTGGACTAGGGGAAGGAAATAGTGGGAGGAAGGGGAAGGGTGGGTGGGACCTGAAGGAGATGAGGGTACTACAATCAGGATATAAAATGAATAAATTGTAAAAAATAAAAAAATAAATAAATACAAAAGAAAAAATCAGTTCATGTGTCTATCTCTCCTAAAACATTTTTAAAAGGAAGGAAAAAAAAAATGTTGTGAACAATTTAGCCGATGCAGCCAATCTGTCTGTGGTAATTTTTTCTGGGGGTTAGAAAATTCCCAAGCCTGATGCTTAGAGGCAAGCCTTCCTAGGTAGAATGCAGACTAACATGGCCCAATTTGGAGACAGGGACTCTAAACATCTATTAGCATATTGACCTAGTTATCACCACACGCCCCGTTTTTTAATAGTTATTTTTTCTGAACTGTCCAATGTTGGTACCGCACAATGTATCAGCGTCTCTTTAGTTTCTCTGCTCAGTTTTCTCTGCAGTTCCTGATCCACACGCTATACTCCCTGCATGTGAAAGCTAGTAAAATTCTCTACCATCACCATGCAGGTCAGACTTGATGTGGCTCCCTAGAGGACTGTGCGTAAGGAAGACGAACATGGAATCAATGTGCTAATAACTCTGGCTAATGCTTCACCCCTAGTCCTCTCAAATTTGCTTGGACTCTTCATAGGAGGCAGTTTAACTTTCATTATATTCTTAATGATTACTTTAAACTGTCTCAGAGACCCCACATGAGATCTCCCTTCTTGGAGTATCAGTTTTCCCCAGAATTAATCCTTATAAGAGAATGATACTAATGCCTGGTGCATGAGAAAATACTCAATTATTATATCTGTGTCTGTAGCAGTTACTGCTGCTACAAAATAAATGCATTTTTTAAACAATGAGAAAATTTGTGCAAAGGCTCAGAACATGGTAGAGTTATTATTTTTAAATAAACTTTTCATTTTAAATGGTTTTGGAGTTGCTGAAAAATAGGGAAGTAGTGAGTCCCCATAAATCTCACATTCACTTCTTCTGTTGTTAATATATTAGGTTTCCCTAGTACATTTGTCATAATTAGTGAGCCAAATGTTGATGCATTATTGTTAGAGTTTGCACTTTATTTGAATTTTTAAGTTTTTTTCCTCTCTCTCTCTTTCTCTCTCTCTCTTTAAATTCCAGAGCCTGACTCAGGGTACTACATTTAGTTTAGTGGCCATATCTCTTCAGGCTGCTTTTGGCTTTGACATCATGTAAAAGGCTTAATGTTTCCTCAGCTTATCAACACTTCAGACAACTTTTGATTTCTATTTTCATAGAAAATTTACTTAAAAACTTGACATCCTAAATTATTCTCACCACCCTTTAAACTGTCTTTTTTCAAGGATTGAGACACTATCTAGCACAGCAGGAGAGAGCAGTTGTATCCTTCAGTCTCTCGGGGAAGGAGGGGAAAATCTACCTGTGAGTCCCTGCAGTGGCACCCACAGATGACCTAAAAACAGAGAAAAAACATTTACAAACCCATCCACTGTGCTAGACATATCTTACTGCTCATTCTCTTCCCAGTGTCTTCTAATCCTCTCCACTCACACATGTCAGTGCTCAAAAAGCTCCTACTGTTTTATGTAAGTTGCAACTGTTTGGTTTTCACTCCCTTATTGAAATACATTTGAGTAATTTTTCTTTGCATAGTTTTTTCCCTGCAGTTTTTTCTTTGGCGGAAACATTTTGTTGTTGTTGTTGTTGTTGTTGTATAATCTTGAACTTTTGAGATATTTTGCTTAGTTTATTGAAGAGGGGTGGTGTTACAACAAGGACATAAAGTGAATAAAAAATTTAAAAAATAAAAATAAAAAAAGAATGAGGCCAAGGTAGGTTTATCCCATAGTACAGAAAGAGATCTCAGTTGTACTAACAATTCACTGTGTGACAACATGATCAGTGAAATATCTGTCTTTGAAATACTATATATATGGCTGCTTAAACATTTTATAGATGTTTTTCTCATGAATAGACTGTTGTGAATTTTTGAGAAAATGGCATAGACATAAAATATTGTTTTTGCTGCATTGTGTCGAGGATATATCTCTCAACGGGATTCATCATTGCTGCTCTCCACCTTATGTTTTAGTGTTGTTTGTCATTGTACTTGAACACCTGGCATAAGAGATGTGAAGAAACAATGTTGTAGGTGCTGAGGGATACAGTTCATCATTACATTCATAGTCAGCAAGTAGGGATGAGTATCAGTGCTCAGTTCACTTTTTGTCTTATGTTTAGTCCAGGATCCCAGATCCTGACATGGTACCTACCACAGCTGGAGCAAGTGTTTGTGATCCTTCAGAGATGTACATAGAAGTTTGTCTCTTCTGGGATGCTAGATCCTAAACTGACAATGAGAATTAACCATCATTCCTTACATCTAGATGAGGCCAGCTTCATCAAGCTCATCTCCCATGCTTCCTCAGTGCTATGTCTTCTGTTTTTGAAGGCTGAACATGTACAATATGAGGAAGTCTCTAATATTTGAGAGATTTGTTTATGGTCCACTCCATTAATTAATCTGTTAGATCATTTACTGCTGTCTGTTTGTATATATGGATGTCTGTGTCATATTTTAATTGCAAGCAAAGGTGCTTGCTCTATTTCATTGGCTGGCCACTGAGAACACATGGTTGGCTCCTGGGTCATATTAGCATACTTTTAACTTTGTTATATATTTATTTTTGAATATTTCTTCTATTATTATGAGACCTCCAGGTATGTTATATATCTTTTCTGTCTCCATTCTCGAATCAGTTTTATTATTATTAATTTTTATATTTTATATTAATCACAGGTTATTTACTTTGTATCCCAGCCATAGCCCCCTCCCTCATTCCCTCCTAATCCCACCCTCCCTCCCTCATCTCTTCCCTGCACTTTCCAAGTCCACTGCTAGGGGAGTTCCTCCTCCCCTTCCATAAGACCCTAGCTTACCAGGTATCTTCAGGACTGGCTGCCATGTCCTCCTTTGTGGCCTAGCAAGACTGTTCCTCCTTTGGGGAGAGGGGGAGGAGCCAGTTATTGAGTTCATGTCAGAAATAGTTCTTGTTCCCCTTACTAGGGAACCCACTTGGTTACTGAGCTACCATGGGCTACATCTGAGCAGGGGTTCTAGGTTATATCCATACATGGTCCTTGGTTGGAGAAACAGTCTCATAGAGGGCCCCTGTGCCATGATATATTTTGTCCTTGTGGAGCTCCTGTCTTCTCCTGGTCATATTAACTCCCCTTTTAATCATATGATTCTCTGCACTCTGCCGAAGTTTTGGTTATGAGTCTCTGCATCTGCTTTGATACACTTAGATAGAGTCTTTCAGAGGCCCTCTGTGGTAGGTTCCTGTCCTGTTACTTGTTTTCTCCTACTTCCCTTGTCCATCCCATTTGTCTAAGCGAGGATTGATCATCTTACTCTGGGTCCTCTTTCTTGTTTATCTTCTTTAGGTGCACACATTCTAGTATGTTTATCCTATCTTATAGGACTATATAAGTGAGTATATATCATGTGTGTCTTTCTGCTTTTGGGATACCTCACTCAGGATGATTTTTTTCTAGATCCCACCATTTGCCTGCAAATTTCATGATTTCCTTGTTTTTAATTGCTGAGTAGTATTCCATTGTGTAAAAGTACCACAATTTCTGTATCCATTCCTTCGTTGATGGATATCTGGGTAGTTTCCAAGTTCTGGCTATTACGAATAAAGCTGCTACAAACGTAGTTGAGCAAATGCCCTTGTTGTCTACTTGAGCATCTTTTGGATATATGCCTAGGAGTAGTATAGCTGCATATTGAGGAATCAGTATTCCTGATTGTCTGAGAAAATGCCAGATTGATTTTCAAAGTGGTTGTACCAGGTTACATTCCCACCAGCAATGGAGGAGAGTTCCCCTTTCTCCACAACCTCTCTAGCATGTGTTGTCACTTGAGTTTTTGATTTTAGCCATTTTGGTGTAAGGTGAAATCTCAGGGTCGTTTTGATTTGCATCTCTCTGATGGCTAAGGATGTTGAGCATCTCGTTATGTGTTTCTCTGCCATTCTATTTAAATCAGCTTTTCTTAAAGGAACCTTTTGCTCCTTTTATTTGATAATAATATCAGAAATAAATGTCTGGGTCTGAAATGTGCTAGTTACTACTGAGCCTTAATAATGGCTCTTAACTCCCAGAATATAGAAATATTTTTATATATTTATGATAAATATATTGTGGAATTACTTTTGCTTACATTCATATATTTCTATGTGGTATTTCCTATGTAGAATAGGTATATTCTATATATATTACTTATATTCTATATATTACACACACACACACATATATGTATATAAATATATGAATGTAGTCAAAAGTAATCCCATATATTTATAAGGTAAAAATGATGCTCTAATAGACCCAGTTCATGCTGAGGTATTGCACAGTAACTACCTTCACTCCTTGCTTACCATAGACTCCCACTCCAATGCGAGGAAGCTGGCTCTCCTTTGTCTCCTGCTGATTCAGTTGCTTAACTCCAGAACTCACTTGAAGTATTACCAGAATTGATGGCCTCTGCGAGGACCAGGTCTAATGTTGTCTGTACCAGTGGTGCTCTGTGAAGCTTCCTCCACCTTCACCATAGAAAGCTGCACTATTAGAATACTTCCCACCCAGTTTTCCCAACAGTTATTTTTCATATATTTATATGTAGTTAGATTTTTTAATATTTTATACACCATTGTAGAATTTATTAAACTTCCTAATGATTTTCAGTAATCTTCATGCCTCAGAGTTTGCTGTTACCCTGTGACTACTCATTATAGATCTTTATTCTTTTCTAATTACATATTTAATGCTATAAATTTCTATTTAAAACCAATACTACTTTTGAAAAATTCTCTTATTCACTTGCATTTAATTAAAATACATTAAATTTCTATAGAGAGCTATTCTTTCATTCATAAGCACTTTGAGAATTTATAATTTAATTTCTTGTTATTTACAGATTCCTTGTTGTATTTTGTTATTGATTTTTCCTTTATTTCCTTTTGGTCAGGATACACACTTTACATATTTCCACTGTTACATTTATTAAGGTTCTCTGGAGGTCACTGGACCAGAGTGATGAAACTTCTCTGTGAATGTTTTAAAATGTGTGCTAACCAGTTGTTGATGGGGAGGTCTAGAAATGTCAGATCAAATTGATTGATAATGCTGACAATGGATATAGCTATCGTTCCTGAATTCCTACCTGCTCGCTGTATCAATTACCAAAAGACCAATACTGTGTCTTCTAGATAAGCCATGACACCAGACTATGTCTCCTGTTGGATTTTATCATTTTTTTTTGCCTTACATTTATGATGTGTTACGGTTAAGGACACACTCATTTAGGATGATTTCATTTTCATGAAGATTTTATTCCTTTGTCATTATCAAATTCCTTCTTTAGCAATGATCATTTTTATTTTTTGATGCTTTTCTGAAGTTAAAACAGAAGGCCACACTTTCTTTTGATTGGAGTGAGGATGGGATGTCTTTATATCTTCACTTTCATTGTATTTATGTGCAGCGTGCAACATGTGTTTTTCATTCATTCTGACTACGTTTTCCTTTTATTGACATTTTTCACCTTTAGGGTGACCCACTGGGCCACTACTAACTTTTTTCCCCGGCTGTTTTCTACCTTGTTTGTAATTTAGCATTTTGTGATTCATTTTCTTTCCTCTATTTGGCCTACCAGACCCATTTCTTCATTTATTTAATTTTAATTGGCTCCTTACAGTTTAAAATATACATCACTAGGTGATCTAAATGTGCCGTTAAATAACACTCAGACCGTTTAACAAGTAGTACAGACATCATAGGGTGTTGTGTTGCTCATTCCTTTGAGTTATAACATCCCACAGGAAGTAAAGGAAACCAGCAAGGCTCAAGAAGTTCCCAAAAGTAATAGGTTTTTATGCCTCTTCACACCTCATTGCATAAGTAATATAAATCTCTGGGAGAAGAGACTCTGCTACCTCTGACCTGAGTGTGGTGTAGGGTGCTTCAGGGAAGCAGCTTTCCCGATTTGTTACCCGGTGCAGATGTGGTTTTCTGTCGTGCAGTTACTCTTTAGTCATCCATACATTTTCCTGTCAGAAACCACACTAAACTCCCTGGCTAACAAGCTAGACTCGTGTGGAACTGTTTCTTTGATCTGTTCCTACTGCACCATCTGTGGTGACTGGTTCGCTTCTTCCTATTAGAAGTCACATCACAAATGAATCCCCAGTCTTTCCTTTGTATCCTTCTGACAATTGCTAGCATTTACTTCATGCTATGATTATGAAATACATTTTTATTTTAAAAATGAAAAAAAAATATTTTACGTCAATTAGCAATAGAAATAAATGAAGGAATTTTTACTTTCCTCTTTACAAAATACCCATTTCTGTTCTGTATTATTTTTTGGCCTCAATAACTTATCGTATTGTTTTTGCAGGTCTCCTGAACTACATTTCTTCGGTTTGTGTTTATCTATTTTTTTCCTGTTTCTTTGTCACCCTCCAGTGATGTCTCTGTAGGTATAATTCTCGTTCGTTTTCTGTCTTATTTCATCACTTGCAGCGTATTACCCTCTTTCTTCTTCCTGCCTGGATTCTGCAGAAGCCTCCCATTCTCCCTATCATTGGCCCTTTTTTCCTGCTTTTTCTGTGGGTGAGGTTTTCCTTCTTCTAGCTTTTTTAAAGATACTGCTTTTGTCTAGGGTCCCCTCACTGTGAGAATGATATCCCTAGAAGTTTCTTTCTGATATTTATTCTGTATGTTTTCCCCATGCTTCCTGGATCTATGGTATTATATTTTTATTCATTTTCAAAGTCTTATCATTGTCATCATATTTTTTAATTCTCATTTTCTTCCACTCATCTGGAATCCTAATGCCACATATCGTGCCTTTTAAAATCATACCCACTTTGTTAGATATTTTTTCTTCTTTTTTAATCATTTTAACCAAGGACTGATGTCTCCTCACATTGGCTAATCCTTACTTCTGCTGGATATACTCATGAACTCACTAATGGCATTTTTTTTTTTCATTTCTATTCCAATGTTGTTACTTTCTTATATTTATATATTTTCTATTTTAAATTTTCAGAGACTCTCCCTCTTTCAGTTCAGATTACCAATTTGTCTTTACATATTTTCTGCTACTCTTCCAGAAGACTAAAATTTAATCACAGTTATTTTAAAGTCCTGCTCTCATAATTACAACATGAGCATCGTGTCTTGGTTCTGGGGATTGCTTGCTCTCTTCAGACTGTAGGTTTCTGCTTTTAAATAGTTTGTAATTTTTCACAGAGAACTGGCTATGTTGTAACATGCATAGGAACTTCTTAAGAACTCGTAAGTTCTGGTATTTACAGTGATCTGTTATTAGACCTGGGCAGTTCTTAATGTCTGCCATATTTGCCCAAAGCTCCTGATTTCTTTGGTACCATTGCTTTTATCCTTTTTCCTGACTTTGGGCATCCAAAGGGTCCCTGCTCACAGTGTCTACATCTTGTAGTCTTTTCAGCTAAATACTTTGTGTGGTATCCCGTGTGATCAGTAGTGACAGGAGAGAATAGGAAAGACTTGGATGATGATTCAGTCTCTCCATAGAACTGACAGCTCTATGATTGTATCTCCAGCAGCCCAGTATCACTGGCTACTCACATTCTTGTAAAAAGTGTGCTTTACTTCTTTTTTAGATTTTTTTTATTGTTTTATTAATTACAGTTTATTCCTTTTGTATACCAGCTGTAGCCCCCTCCCTCCCAATCCCACCTTTCCTCCCTCATCTCCTCCCATGAGCCTCCCCAAGTCTACTGATAGGGGAGGTCCTCCTCCTGTTTCCCCTGACCCTGGCTTATCAGGTCGCATCAGCACTGGCTACATTGTCTTCCTCTGTGACCTGGCAAGGCTGCACCCCTAAGGCAGAGGTGATCAAAGAGCCAGCCACTGAGTTCATGTCAGACACAGTCCCCATTCTCATTACTAGAGAACCTACTTGGACACTGAGCTACCATGGGCTACATTTGTGCAGGGGTTCTAGGTTATATCCATCAATGGTCCTTGTTTGGAGTATCAGTCTCAGAAAGGACCCCTGTGCCCATATTTTTTCTCTCTCCTTGTTGAGCTCCTGTCCTCTCCAGATCTTTCTCTCTCTCTCTTCTTTCATTAGATACCTTGCACTCTGCCCAAAGATTGTCTATGGGTCTCAGCCTCTGCTTTGATACCCTGCAGGTTAGAGTCTTTCAGAGTCCCTCTGTGGTATGCTCCTATCCTGTTCCCTGTTTTCTTCCTCTTCTGATGTCCATCTCATTTGCCTTTCTGAATGAGGATTGAGCATCTTATCCAGGGTCCTCCTTCTTGCTTAACTACTTTAGGTGTACAGATTGTAGTATGTTTATCCTATATTATATGTCTAATATCCACTTATAAGTGAGTATAAACAATGTGTGTCCTTCTGCTTCTGGGATACCTCACTCAGGATGATCTTTTCTAGTTCTCATTATTTGCCTGCAAATTTCATCATTTCCTTATTTTAATTGCTGAGTAATATTTTATTGTGTAAATGTACCAAAATTTCTGTATCCATTCCTTAACTGAGGGATATCTGGGTTATTTCTAGCTTCTGGCTATTACAAATAAAACTGCTACAAACATGGTTGAGCAAATGTCCTTGTTGTGTACTTGAGCATCTTTTGGATATATGCCTAGGAGTTGTATAGCTGGATCTTGAGGAGGCACTATTCCTAATTGTCTGAGAAAGTGCCAGATTGATTTCCAAAGTGGTTGTACCACTTTACATTCTCACCAGCAATGGAGGAGCATTCTTCTTTCTCCACAACCTCTCCAGCATGTGTCATCACTTAAGTTTTTGATCTTAGCCATTCTGATATGTGTAAGGTGAAATTTCAGGGTTGTTTTGATTTGCATTTCCCTGATAGCTAAGGATGTTGAGCATTTCTTTAAGTGTTTCTCTGACATTTGGCATTCCTCTATTGATAATTCTCTGTTTAGCTCTGTACCCCAGTTTTTTAATTGGATTGCTTGATTTGTTGTTGTTTAACTTTTTGAGTTCTTTATATATTCTGGATATTAGCTCTCTGTCAGATAGAGGATTGGTAAAGATCTTTTCCCAATCTGTAGCCTGGAGGGTACAGGAGCTCTACAAGGAAAGAAACAGAACAAAAAATCTGGGCCCAGTGGGTCTTTACAAAGACTGATACTCCAACCAAGGACCACACATGGAGATAACCTAGACTCTTTGCTCAGATGTAGCCCATCGCAGCTTAGCATCCAAGTGGGTTCCCTAGTTAGGGGAGCAGGGGTTGTTTCTGACATGAACTCAGTGTCTGCTCCTTTTTTTACCTTCCCCTTGGGGGGAATTCAGCCTTACCAGGCCACAGAGGATGACAATGCAGCCAGTCCTGATGAGACCTGATAGGCTAGGGTCAGATGGAAGGGGAGGAGGACCTCCCCTACCAGTAGACTTGGGAAGGGGCATGGGAGGAGATGAAGGAGAGAGGGTGGGATTGGGAGAGGATGAGAGAGGGGACTACAGCTGGGATACAAAGTGAATAAATTGTAATAAATAAAACCCAAAAGAAAAGAAAAAAAATGTATGGGAGAAAGACTGACCTAAGTTTTCTGTAAGCTATGGGAAGAGAATTCTTTCAATAACATGTAGAGCTATTTTAGGACTAACCACTTCTCAAAAATAAATAAATAAATAAATACATACATACATACATACATACATACATACATAAATACATAAACAAATAAAGGAATTTATTTTATACATAAAAAAATCCTACATGTTTGTGGTGGCAGCTACTTTGGTGCCATATAATCTGAATGCAAATGTAAACCCTCAATGCACTCATTTCTTCATGGCTAAATGTTCCAATGTGCCATTACTCTTAAGTTTCTGCTGGTTCCAAGAAGAGTCATTCGTTTTCCGCTTATTAATCTTTCCTATAGTGAGGGAGTGGCATCTTCTAAACTATTTAAGTCTGAGAGTTGAAGTTCCAAGTCTGTTTCTTTCATGTGAAAGTCTTGACCAGTGAATTTCCTAGTGAGGTGCATATTTCATTTGCTCTGACATTTCTTGTATTTGTATCACCAGAAGTTCAATAAGTGCCTCACTTCTATTCTCAGTATAAGAATTTTCCCCATTCTCTCAACCTCACGTGCCCTGTTAATTACACTCAATAAAAACAATAATTCTATATTTTACTGATAAAGGCAGGTGTAGTGGCCTCCTAACTAATTGGTCCACAGATATCTGTGGTAATTTTGACATGTAATATATTATTCATATTCTGATCCTGAACAAGTCATGTTTCTCAATGGTGCCAGGGAAGTACAGCAGTCAAGTCTTTTAGAGCAAGATATTACTACAACAGGGGATTCATGGTGACATGGGAATAGAGCTTGAGGCATTAAGATATGCATACATGATATCGTTTGTGATCTGGCAGGTTCCATAATTCCTGATATGAGTGAGTTCAGATGGACTGATTAGGAAATTAAGTGTGAACAGTAGAGGACAAGAGCCAGGCAGCTTGCCTGATGAGCAGTCAGCGAGTGTCACAGTCCTGTTAAATATGCCAGCTCTATGCAGCCCCTAATCATGCCTATGCTCTCCAGTAAGCTGGTTCAGCCTCCTGATCCTAAGACATAAGGAAGAGGAGCATTGACTGTGGTGCTGACCCAGCACTGGGAGAGAGTGCTGACAGGACACAGCCCTGGAGCCTGCGGCACAAAAGCATCTTCCTTGACAGGGTTCACAAATCCAAAGTGATAAGCAGGGCATCTCCTGTCTCAGCAGCAACAGCCACAGTGTAGATGTCAGCAAAAAAAGAAAGGCAAAGCGGTCTTTATTTTTTATTCCTCTTTTGGAGGGTTCCAATAACAGAAGCCAGCTGTTCTTTCATTATTCATCTTTTAAACAATAGGTTAAGTATAGCATTAGACACGTTAAAATTTCATCTCCAAGTGTGAACAACAGAGGAGTCCTAAACAAGAAAATGACATTTAAGGACAAGAATGATTATCTAGGGAGGAAAAAAAAAAACTTAAGTCACACATTTTATAAGTTTTTCAAAAATTTATTTTAAAAAGGTTTAATTATTATGAAAATTAAGTATAATATACAAAATAGTTTACTGATTAAAAACAATAAAACCTATATTATAGAGTGCTGGAGTTGAGAAAAAGTGACAGTGGTGTGACGAATATAAAACTACAGGAGATACTGTGAGTGAATAAGGAAGAGTAGAGCCCTGTGCTTACTGGGCACACACTAAAAACATTAACAGTAATACCAAACTATATATGTATGCATGTATATATATATATACACACACACACACACACACATATATGTGTGTATTAGAAGTTCCCATAATACCTCCCTTCCTCCCTTTTGAGATATTAACTAACAATAAAATAAAACTCTTAAAACAAAAGTTAAGCAAATATTTCCTCTTTTTTTCTTCTCTCTTTCTCTCTCAAAACTTCTCTTTGTCCTTTCAACTCCTCGGTAGGTATAAGATGCACCTTATGTCTTTTGCTTGGCATTAGTGAATTGCCAGCGTCACTGTTCTTGCTCTTGGAAGTCAGTTCTAAATAGAAGAACAGATACTTGGGGGTGTAAGATGGTTTCACTTGATCTGGTAAGGCAGAGGACAGACAGGTGAAAAGTACAGAGAGCATGAATATGCTGAACCGAGAAAACTTCAAATATGGGAGGGGCCCTGTGGAGAAAAGGGATTTCATCACCTCCTGAAACTGAGAGCAATTTAAAATGTGTGAAATTGTGGATTTGGAATTTCACATTTGATATTTTCTGACATCAACTGACATTGTTGGAACTACGGTGAGAAAACTCTGACTATGAGATGGTATTACATATAGAATAATATGCATTTAGAAAATAAAATTTGGGGTCATCATCCTCCCACCTACATAAACCACCCAGAGTCCTGTAAGCTAGAAGAATGGAAAGGATTTAAATTCTTACTATGGGAAAATGTTTTATGAGTTACTCAGAATTATAATCTTTGTCACAGCATGGTACTATGTATTTGGGACATTACAAATATGAAAATCAGTACCCTAGAGAGTAGTTTGGAGTTCAAATCTACTGATAAATGAGCAGAGGGTCAAGTTGAAGAACAGGAGAAATTTGGTGGTATGTTGGCAAAAATGTCATGGTAGCATTGAATTCTAGTTTTTTTTTTCTATGCTGTAAATCCTCCTACTAAGGGTAAGTTCAAGCTATTGTGGTGCAAACTGATTTATAAAGGTTTGGAATTTCTGGACAACTACATTTATACACCATGACTCTAGCTTTTCTGGAGAGTCAGACATGGTCTGGAGCTATTGTGCCCAAGAAATTCATTGTGAAGAAACAGTGTTAGGTTGGTTGCTACAGGATACATGAGCGGATCTTCTAGTTGCTAGAAAGAACTAATCAAGAGTCCAGAAATAGAAGTGAACATGAGCAGACAGAACAAGTGATCTGGTAAAGAGACTCCGACATAAGATGTTGCTGTACTCTGAATCACATCTTGAGTGGCAAAAGATGGTCCACATTTTTTTAATTTGTATTTTTTCTTCACAATTTATTCATTATATATCCCAATTGAAGCCCCCTCCCTCAGCTACCCCAGTCTCACCTTCCCTCCCTCTTCCCCTCATCCCCTTCCCCTAGTCCACTGAAAGGGGGAATTTTCCACTATTGCCATCTACCCATAGCTTGTTAGGTCTTACCAGGACTGCTTGCATCGTCTTCCACCATGGCCTGGCAAGGATGCATTGTCAGGAGAGAGTGATCAAAGAGCAGTCAAATGAGTTTATGATAGAGGCAGCCCCTGATCTCCTCCTTCAGAGATCCACATGGAGACTGACTGAGCTACCAATCAGCTACATCTGAGCAGGGGGTCTAAGTCCTCTTCATGCATGGTCCACAATTTAAAGGGCTTTAAGGGCACACCATTCCATAGTGGAATGGAATTTCATGCTTCATAGGATTGTGCCAGTACTATTGTGTTTCCACCACACTGGGTATACTGCCCACCTGCCAGTCACTTAGACTCACAGAATAACCAATTTATTGGTAGTGTGTCGCAGTACCCAGTGGGAGGCAACTGGTAATTTTTTATCAGGTCTGATACAAGATTGCAAAGATGAAGCTAGCAAAAGTGGTCTGAGATGTAAAACATTGTAACTAGTTTTCATGTGGCACAGCACAGCCTCTCTAGGGATCATACTTTGAGACAGTTTGCAATGCAGGCCATTTATTCTTCAGGGGTGCTTTCAGAATGTCATCTGTCAGAGGAATAAGAAAACACAAACTCGGGCAGGGAACACAGCTGAACTTCTGTGCAGTCTCAACAAAGACTTCATTCAATCCAATGGGAACTCTAGATGATGACCTCAGAGATGTCTCAAACTGAGGAGAGTGGGGCTAGAGAGTTTATTCTGACACAATGAGAATGTTACTAGATATGATCTGCTCATAGAAAAAGGTGTGTGCTTGGCCATAATTTTCTTCAGTTCGGAACACCCCAGAGGACTAATTGATAGTATAGACTTTAGTACTCCATGCAGCTGGTATGTGAGTGCTGGAGTCTTAGAATAGGAATCTGGATTACACAGCACAGCACACCATAGAGCAGCAGAATGTATCTGGTTTTTGTTTAAAAAAATTCAGGTTTTCATACATATATACTTTGATCTTCCATTTTATTTTATTTTATTTTATTTTGTATTTTTTATTTAACTTTTATTAATTACACTTTATTCATTTTGTATCCCCCCATAAGTCCCTCCCTCCTCCCCTCCCGGTTCCCCCTCCCCCCCTTTCTGCATGCATGCCCCTCCCCAAGTCCACTGATAGGGGAGGTCCTCCTCTCCTTTCTGATCTTAGTGTATCAGTTCTCATCAGAAGTGGCTGCATTGTCAGGGTTCTAGGTTTGTAATATAGACCAGGCTAGTCTCAAACTAAGAAACCCTCTTGCCTCTAACCCTCTAAGTGCTGAGATTAAAGCTGTGTATCACCACACCTAGCCTATACTTTGTTCTTTTTTGTACTCCAACTCTCATTTGCAGAATGTAGGCCTAAGTTTATAAATACTTGTGCATATATATATATATATATATATATATATATATATATATATATACACACACATATATATGTGTATATACAGGATATGAAAGGCAAGGTCAATGAGAGGCAAGGAAGAAAGTTGGAGACAGCAGGAACATAAGAGGATAATGGAATATATGTGACAACAGTATATTTTGTTTTCTTAAAATATGGTTGCATTATAGGCTGGAGTGAATCACAATGGTAGTGTAATTGCCTAGATGTGTGAGGCCCTGGATTCAGCCTTCATTACTATTGTGTATGTGTATGTGAAGGAGGAGGAGGAACAAGAGGAGGAGGAAAGAAAGTTATATTGTGATACTTTTCAAGACAGATATTTCAATGAAATCACACATTTCACTGTATAGATTCTGTTTTGTTCAACATAACATTCCTTGTCCCTCATTGCTTGCCTGTATCATGATTCCCCTTTCCATGTGAAACATTGCATTTTTAACATTGTTTACCAGCTCAACCATTTAGAATATTTAGTGCTGAATCTGTTCAGACTGGTTTCCCAGAGTTCCACTGGTGGTGGTTGTTTTCACAGCATGCTCACTAATGGCAATGAGACCATGTTTATTTGACTATAACTAGTAGGAAATGCTGAGGCCATCATAGAGATTCCTTCCTTCAGAGAGCACTTGCCATGGCTTGATAAGGCAACCAGGTGACATAACAACTAATAATCTTCCTGTGACCTCAAACTCAGCAATGAGCACTCAGTTTAGCTTCCTCTCTGAGCTTTGCCTTTCAGTCTCTGCTTCTGTAGCAATTTAGCCAATGTTCACTACTCTTCATCCTGTCTCATCCTGTCTGCACTCAGTTGTGTATGAGTCATTTGGTCTGTAGAAGGAGGGGACAATGGAAGATCTAGCTGAACCCTAATTGTGTTGCAGGGCAGAATGAAGACATGTTATGCAGAAGAGATGAAATAGCAATTTGAAGTCTTGGGATTATAATACTGGAAGGTTGGAGAACTAAACAGTAAAGATGGATAGAAAAGGCATCTATTTTGAATGGTATGGGAATAACGTGATGTGTTCTAATGTGTTCCACTCTATTCTGTGCATGATATACGAAAGTTTAAACATTCATATAAATCAACATTAATTTTATATGCAAAATATTTCAAATAATGTCTAACACAGCTATCAGGACAAAATCATAGTCTACGAATAGTACAAGAATATTTAATTTTAGATTGTTTTTCTTAGTATTTTGGATAAGAGAACATTAAGTTTGATATGGAATATGATTTAAATTTGTTATATTTTAAGAAGTTGAATGTTAAAAATGTGATCAGTAGCAAATGGGGGTGGCTTAAATTAGTTAGCATTAGCTGTTTACATGAAGAAATTATAATGCACCCAGATGTCTGTTGGATAATGTTGGGAGTACTTTATTTTTTTTAACTTTTGGGATATTTAATGTAATATCCAAATCTCTTAATGATTTTCACTACAGGTCATTATGATGTCTATCAGTTTTGTTTAGATTAATCTAAAGAAAGTGACATTAATTGTATAAGCAGAGCATGATATGAATTGTGTAAGAAATGACACAAGCTTGATTTCTAAGACTTGCTTCATATTCAGAAAGAAAAGCAACATAGTAACTGAACTTTGCATATCATAGATCTAGTCTTTCATGTTCATTATTTCAAAATAACTATGTGAGAACATGTTTTTAACCACATGTTTATTTACTATAAATGGCCTTCCTTATTTTTTGAAAAAAAAATTCTTGTAAAATAAAACCTTTTTCAATGACAGTGACAAAAGCAATACTATGTTATGAGAAGACATTTGCTTAAAGTTTTCATGATAAATGTGAGATGGCTGGATGTTTTCTCTACATTCTCGTAGGTGACAACTTGTGCTGGGTAGTTTTATGTCAATTTGACACATGCTAAAGTCATCTGAGAAAAGAGAACCTTAGTTAAGAAAATGCCTCTGGGGGGCGGGGCAAGATGGCAGCACCTGGAGGACTCTCATTCTGAGGAGCAGCACAGCAGGATTGGCACAGTGACCAGCAATCAGAACTCTCGGCCATAAAACACAAGGGATTGTGTTTCACAGGTGAGAGGATACCCCACGGTGGGGGATTCAATCAGCTTTAACACACCCGGCTAAACCGTGGAAGAGATCCCGGTTCCGCCAAGCACTTGGTCGCCAGCCCAGAGCTACACGCCAGCGCAATCTGGTCACGGTCCCAGACTGAACTGTGGGCCCACAACACCATAGACTGGATTTCCCAGTCGAGAGATAACCCCACGGAGCAGGAAACAATTGGGACCGACCTCAGGTTACCCAGACATCCCCTGGAAAAGAGTCGGGTTCCGCAGGTGCCCCAAGAGCCAGCCCGGACCCAGAGCCGGGACACAGGCACCTGCACAGAGCCCTGCCTGCGCACCTGATTCGCCGCCTCAGATAGAACTGTGGGCACCAGGGCACCAGGGCACCAGACTGCGAGTCTCTGGCAGGAGGAAACCCCCAGCGGAGGGGGTCAGAAGCTCTAACACTTAGGACACCCAGCACCAAAACACTTCCTGGACTCACGCAGACTCTAGTGCAGGCAGGAGCGCTGTGCTCTGCCACCATTATTGAGTTCCCCTAGGGCACTGGGACACACAGCTGCATCCTCAGACCTACAAAAGCCAGAGAGCCATTACAGCAGCCCTCAGATACTGTGCCAAGGATCAACCAGTTATCCCTAGCTAGACTGTCAAAACTGTGGGAATCCCTGGTCCTCCAAGAGGGCTGCACCCACAGCATCTGGACCAGAGCAGTGCCTGCAGCCACCATCCCAGACAGAGACACATAGCTTCTGGTCTGGAGTGAGGCACCCAGCCTCCAGACCAGAGCAGTGCCCCCAGGCGCCAACTCAACCTAGGTGCACATTCTCCAGGTCCAGAGTGGAGCAATCAGCCTCTGGCCCAGACGCTTGCTGAGTGCACCTCCCACTTTCCCGGACAGAACTGTGCACCCCAGGATAACAGACTGAGTTTCCCTATTGGGAGAAAACCCCACAGCTAGGGAATCAGCAGTTTCTTCAAGAGGACTGTACATGGAAATTTAGTGAGCAGCAGCACACTAAATTTATAACAAGAAACCCAGCAGTGGGGCAGCTGTCTTGAGAACTTCTATGGGTAAGAGGAGATCACCCCCTGCCTAACATAGACCACAGCTACTACTCAGGGCTATAAACCTGAGGTGAGCAGTGGCAAGTCCTGAGAAACACTAGCCATACAGTGACCATAACCAAAAAGCAGAGAAGGACTCCTTCAGGAAAAATCATCTTCTGGCCAAGGCCAAGGGGATACTCCCTACCTCAGGACTCCAGGAAGCACAGAAACTAACAGCCAACACCTAAATCAGCCCAATGGGTAGAGGTCAGCGTAAAAGCTCAACCAACAAAAGACAGAACAATATGGCATCTCCAGAACCCAGCCGTCCAGGGGCGAACAGCCCTGAACAATGCAGCATAATAGGAAATCAAGAAGATGACCTTACATCTATGTTGATGAAGAGGATAATAGAGGAAACAAATAATATACGTAAAGAATTAGAGGAAGATAAAACCAAACAGATCATGGCTATCCTTAAAGAAATGGAGGAAGATAAAGACAAGCAGATTAGGGCCATCCATGAAGAAATATGGGAAGATGCAGCCAAACAGCTTATGGCCTTCAGAGAAGAAATAATTAAATCACTGAAAGAAATAAAAGAGACAAAGTTGAAGGTACTAAAAGAAAAAGAGGAAAATACAAGCAGACAGGTGAAGGAAGTAAACAAAACAACTCAAGACCTGAAGATAGAACTAGAAAAATTAAAGAAAACACAAATGGAGGAAATAATGGAAAGGAAGAATTTAGGGAAGAAAACAGAAACTACAGAGGTAAGCATAACCAACAGAATACAAGAAATGGAAGAAAGAATCTCAGGTGTAGAAGATACAATGGAAGAATACAATGGAAGAAATCGACATATCTCAGGTGTAGAAGATACAATGGAAGAATACAATGGAAGAAATCGATGTATCTGTCAAAGAAAATGTTAAAGCCAAAAAATTCCTGACACAGACTGTCCAAGAAATCCAAGACAATATGAAAAGACAAAACCTAAGAATAATAGGAATAGAGGAAAAAGAAGACTCCCTTCTCCAAGGCCCAGAAAATATTTTCAACAAAATCATTGAAGAAAATTTCCCCAAGTTAAAGGAGAAGCCAATAAGGACACATGAGGCCTACAGAACACCCAACAAATTTGACCAGAAAAGAAAATCCTCCCGCCACATAATAATCAAAACAGGAAGTATACAGAACAAAGAAAAAATACTAAAAGCTGCAAGGGAAAAAGGCCAAGTAACATATAACGGCAAACCCATTAGAATCACACCTGACTTTTCAACAGAAATTATGAAAGCCAGAAGGGCCTGGACAGATATCATGCAGACCCTAAGAGAACACAGATGTCAACCCAGGCTACTATACCCTGCAAAACTCTCAGTCCTCATAGACGGAGAAAACAAGATATTCAATGACAAAAACAAATTTCAACAATACCTACACACAAATCCAGCATTACAGAAGACACTGGAAGGGAAAATACAACCCAAGAAAATTAGCTTCTGTCAAGAAAACACAAGAAATAATTAACCTTACTACAGCAAAACAAAAAGCAACCAAGCACACAACTTTATGAACACAGCCAATATCAATATCAAAGGATCTAACAGCCACTGGTCATTAATCTCTCTTAACATCAATGGACTCAACTCTCCAGTAAAAAGACACAGATTAACAGAATGGATACGTAAACAAAACCCAGCAATCTGTTGCATACAAGAAACACACCTAAGACACAAAGATAAACATTACCTGAGGGTAAAAGGTTGGAAGACGACTTTCCAAGCAAATGGACCCAAGAAGCAAGCAGGAGTAGCCATTCAAATATCTGATAAAATAGACTTTCTACCAAAATTAATAAAAAGAGATGGGGAAGGACACTTCATACTCATCAAGGGAAAATTCCCCCAGGAAGACATCACAATCCTGAACATCTATGCCCCAAATTCAAGAGCACCCACATTTATTAAAGAAACATTGATAAAATTTAAACCATATATAGATCCCCACACATGAATAGTGGGAGACTTCAACACTCCACTTTCAACAAAGGACAGGTCAACAAAACAGAAATTAAACAAAGAAACAATATCTCTGACAGAGGTCATGAATCAAATGGACCTAACAGACATTTACAGAACTTTACACCCAAACACAAAAGAATTTACCTTCTTCTCAGCACCTCATGGAACCTTCTCCAAAATAGACCATATAGTTGGTCACAAAGCAAGCCTCAACAGATACAAGAAGACTGAAATAATCCCTTGTATCCTGTCTGATCACGATGGAATAAAGCTGGACTTCAACAACAACAGAAATAGCAAAAAGCCTACACACACATGGAAACTGAACAACTTGTTACTAAATGACAGCTGGGTCCGGGAAGAAATAAAGAAAGAAATTAAGGCCTTTCTAGAACTCAATGAAAATGAAGACACAACATATCCAAACTTGTGGGACACAATGAAAGCAGTGCTAAGAGGAAAGTTCATAGCACTAAGTGCCTTCAAGAAGAAATTCGAGACAGCTCATTCAAGCAACTTAATGGCCCACTTAAAAACCCTAGAAAAAGAAGAAGCAGACACACCAAAAAGGAGTAGACGGCTGGAAATAATCAAACTCAGGGCTGAAATCAATCAATTAGAAACAAATAAAACAATTCAAAGAATCAATGAAACCAAGAGCTGGTTCTTTGAGAAAATCAACAAGATCGACAAACCCTTTGCCAAGCTAACTACACTTGATCTTAGCCAAAAGGCCGAGAAGCGATAGCCAAGCTAACTAAAAGGCAGAGAGACACCACCCAAATCAACAAAATCAGAAATGAAAAGGGGGACATAACTACAGACACTGAGGAAATCCAAACAACAATTAGGAATTACTTCAAAAGTCTATACTCAACAAAATGTGAAAATCTAAATGAAATGGACAATTTTCTTGATCGATTTGACTCACCAAAGCTGAATCAGGACCAGGTAAATCAATTAAATAGTCCTATATCCCCCAAAGAAACAGAAGCAGTCATCAAAAGTCTCCCATCCAAAAAAAGCCCAGGACCAGATGGCTTCAGCGCAGAATTCTACCAGACCTTCAAAGAAGAGCTAACTCCAATTCTCTTCAAACTATTCCACAAAATAAAAACAGAAGGAACACTACCAAACTCATTCTACGAAGCCACAGTCACCTTGGTACCTAAACCTCACGAAGACTCAACAAAGAAAGAGAATTTCAGGTCAATCTCCCTTATGAACATTGATGCAAAAATACTTAACAAAATACTTGCAAACCGAATCCAAGAACACATCAAAGATATTATCCACTATGACCAAGTAGGCTTCATCCCAGGTATGCAGGGGTGGTTCAATATACGGAAATCCATCAATGTGATCCACCATATTAACAAACTGAAAGAAAAAAACCACCTGATAATCTCCCTAGATGCTGAAAAAGCATTTGACAAAATCCAACATCCATTCACGTTTAAAGTACTGGAGAGATCAGGGATACAAGGCTCATATCTAAACATAGTAAAGGCGATATACAGCAAGCCTATAGCCAACATCAAACTGAACGGAGAGAAACTTAAAGCAATCCCACTGAAATCAGGGACAAGACAAGGCTGCCCACTCTCTCCATATCTCTTCAACATAGTGCTGGAAGTCCTTGCTAGAGCAATAAGACAGTTGAAGGAGATCAAGGGGATACAGATGGGAAAGGAAGAAGTCAAATTATCACTATTTGCAGATGATATGATAGTATACCTGAGTGACCCCAAAAACTCTACCAGGGAACTCCTACAGCTGATAAACACCTTCAGCAAAGTGGCCGGATACAAAATTAACTCAAAAAAATCAGTAGCACTCCTGTATACAAAAGACAAAAGGGCTGAGAAAGAAATTAGAGAAACAACACCATTCACAATAACCACAAATGACATAAAGTACCTTGGTGTAACCCTAACCAAGCAAGTCAAAGACTTGTATGAAAAAAATTTCAAGTCTCTGAAGAAAGAATTAGAGGAAGATATGAGAAGATGGAAAGATCTCCCATGCTCATGGCTTGGCAGGATTAACATAGTAAAAATGGCCATCTTACCAAAAGCAATCTACAGATTCAATGCAATTCCCATCAAATTGCCAACACAATTCTTTACAGACCTGGAAAGAAAAATTCTCAACTTCGTATGGAATAACAAGAAACCGAGAATTGCTAAAACAATCCTCTACAATAAAAGATCTTCTGGAGGTATCTCCATCCCTGATCTCAAGCTGTACTATAGAGCAACAGTTATAAAAACTGCATGGTACTGGCATAGAATCAGAATGGTGGATCAATGGAATTGAACAGAAGACCCAGAAATAAACCCACACACTTACGGACACCTGATTTTTGACAAAGATGCCAAAACCATACAATGGAAAAAAGATAGCATCTTCAACAAATGGTGCTGGTCCAACTGGATGTCTGCATGTAGAAAAATGAAAATAGATCCATACTTATCACCCTGCACAAAACTGAAGTCCAAGTGGATCAAAGACCTCAACATAAAACCAGACACATTAAATCGGCTAGAAAAAAAAGTGGGGAATACCCTAGAACTCATTGGTACAGGAGAAAACTTCCTGAACAGAACACCAACAGCACAGGCTCTAAAAGCAACAATCAATAAATGGGACCTCATGAAATTGAAAAGCTTCTGTAAGGCAAAGGACACCGTCATCAAAACAAAGCGACTGCCTACAGATTGGGAAAGAATCATCACCAACCCTTTATCTGACACAGGACTCATATCCAATATATATAAAGAACTAAACAAGCTGAAAAGCAACAAACCAAGTAATCCACTTAAAAAATGGGGAACAGAGCTAAAGAGAGAATTCTCTGTAGAGGAATATCGAATGGCAGAGAAGCACTTAAAGAAATGCTCAACCTCATTAGCCATTAGGGAAATGCAAATCAAAACAACCCTGAGATTTCACCTTACACCCATCAGAATGGCCAAGATGAAAAACTCAAGGGACAACACATGCTGGAGAGGTTGTGGAGAAAGGGGAACCCTTCTCCACTGCTGGTGGGAATGTAAACTGGTACAACCACTCTGGAAATCAATCTGGTGCTTTCTCAGACAACTAGGAATAGCGCTTCCTCAAGATCCAGCCATACCACTCCTAGGCATATACCCAAAAGAGGCGCAAGTACACAAAAAGGACATTTGCTCAACCATGTTTGTAGCAGCTTTATTTGTAATAACCAGAAGCTGGAAACAACCCAGATGCCCCTCAACTGAAGAATGGATGCAGAAACTGTGGTACATCTATACAATGGAGTATTACTAGCAATGAAAAATAAGGAAATCATGAAATTTGCAGGTAAATGGTGGGACCTGGAAAAGATCATCCTGAGTAAGTTGTCCCAGAAGCAAAAAGACACGCATGGTATATATTCACTCATATAAACATACAACATAGAATAAACCCACTAAAATCTGTACATCTAAACAAACTAAGCAAAAGAGAGGACCCTAACTAAAATGTTCAATCCCCATCCTGAAAGGCAAAGAGGATGGACATCAGAAGAAAAAGAAAATAGGAAACAACCTCGGAACCTGCTACAGAGGGCCTCTGAAACCCAGAAGAAAACAGGAAACAACCTTGAAACCTGCCACAGAGGGTCTCTGAAAGCTTCTGCAGTATAGACTGTCAAAGCAGATGCTGAGCCTGATGGCCAACTGATGGGCAGAGTGAATAGAATTTTATGTAAGAAGTGGGAAATAGTAAGAGCTGGAGGGGATGGGAACTCCACAAGGAGAGCAACAGAACAAGATAATTTGAACACAGGGAACTTCCCAGAAAATCATACTCCAACCAAGGACTATTTGTGAATATGACCTGGAACCCCTGCATAGGTGTAGCCCATGGCAGTTCAGTGTCCAAGTGGGTTACATAGTAATGGGAAGAGGGACTGCCTCTGACTTAATCTGATTGGCCTGCTCGTTGTTCACTTCCCCCTGAGGGGGGAGCAGCCTTACCAGGCCACAGTAGAGGACAATGCAGCCACTTTTGATGAGAACTGATAGACTAAGATCAGAAAGAAGAGGAGAACCTCCCCTATCAGTGGACTTGGGGAGTGGCATGCATGCAGAAAGGGGAGGGAGGGTGGGATCGGGAGGGGAGGAGGGAGGGGCTTATGGGGGGATAGAAAATAAATAAAGTGTAATTAATAATAATAAAAAAAAGAAAATGCCTCTGTAAGACTGCCTGCAGGCAAACCTGTAAGGCATTTTCTTAATTAATGATTGAGAGGAGAGAGCCCAGCCCATTGTGGGTGATGCCATTCCTATGCTGGTTGTTCTAGATTCTATAAAAAAGCAGCCTAAGCAAGCCATGATGACCAACCCATTATAAAACCTCCTCCATGACCTCTGCATCAGCTTCTGCCTCCAGGTTTCTGCCCTGTTTGAGTTCCTATCCTGACTTTCTTTTACAATGAAGAATGCTGTGCAAGTATAAGCTGAATATACCCTAGAACTCATTGGTACAGGAGAAAACTTCTTGAACAGAACACCAACAGCACAGGCTCTAAGAGCAACAATCAATAAATGGGACCTTTTGGTCCCATTTATTGGTTAACTTTGATTATAGAAATCTTTCCCATATATTGAGATCTACCTTACTACATGGCTTAAGGTGATCATTTTTTCTAGTTCTCATATTTGTTGGTAATGGATCCTTCCTTTAAAAACCTTATATGGTGCTTCATATCCAGTTAATTAAATGGTTTAATGTTTAGTTTCTCTGTTCATATGTTGTATCTCACTTCCAGCTACCAGCTCCCCTAGAATTAGGACTGTATGGAATTTTTTTAAGATTTCATTGGATATATATGTATATATATATATATCAACCAATTCTCCAAAACAGTGTTAATATTAATGGCTTATTCTTAGAATAGCAAACTTTTACTTTTTATTTAAAACTGTAAAATGAATAATAAAATAAAGCTTAAAAAGATTCTCTTTTGGATTCATCACTTTTGTAAAATAGTCATAGTTGTTTGATTGAATCCACATTCCTTGTCAATTTGTTACAGTTTTCATGTCTCTGTTAATGATGTATTATCATGACAAAGTGATAAAAATATACTCTCTGATCTTGGAATACACAGTATTAATAATTCTCTCTATAGAAAATCTAAATGAATTAGATTTTTGACATTCCAAGTACATTTTGTCCAATTTCTGTTACTGGTTCCTTGAGGGGAGTTTGCATCAAAATGCAGTCAAATTCTTTTTTGTTTCTTGAAGGTTCTTTTTGAAAAAGACATCTTTAACTCCCGTTACCATCATATTAAACTACAGAGTTAGAAATTTCTGAAAGCATCATTATTTTTAAAATTTTCTCATTCTTGTGTAAGTACTATGTTCTTTTGCATTGTCATTCTATTTATCAGAAGATCTGGCCAAATAACTCCCAAAACAAAACACTGTTCCCAATATTAGTTTCAACCCTCTGTTAATGAAATTTTGTGCAAAATGAGGCAATACCAGTCTCAAATATCAAGATATCCAGGATTCCAGGTAATCAGCAAACCAGGAAACCAGCAAACCAACAAACCCGCAAAATGTAGCAAGCAGTCCACCATCTGTCTCCTCCAAGCCACCATGCATTCCCCCTCTGGGTTCTTGTAGTCCTACCTCTCAGAGTCCTCAGAATTTAACTAACTCCAGCTGGCAAAGACCAAGCCCCTGTGCAAGGCATTGATCAACTGTGGACAAACTACAGAATAAACAAAAATCCCACACTTGGGATTAAAACAAAAACATCTTTACAACAACATAACTGAGTTTTTAAAGACACCAAAACTTCCATTACTTTACAACTTGCAAACTTGTTTTTAACCACAAATATCAAAAGTTACTGTTGCTGTAGTTTTAGGGAATGAAGTATTTTTTTTCTTGTACAAAGGTAAGGACCTTCTCTGTTTTTGTACCAGAATCTCGTTAGGAACAAACTTCTGGCCAAGCATTAGATTCTGTGCATCTCTATTTTTCTACTCCCTTTCCTCAGGCTTAGGAAGGGTTTTTCTTGTGTCTGCTCTTTAGACATACCTCTGTTCTCTGCCATTAAAATGTCATTTCTCCGTAAGTGTCTTTCTTTTTACCAAAATGCTGAGTTTCTCAAAAACATATTTCTGTTTTTATTCGTTGTGTCTGCACATCCCGTGGAGCAGCTTGTTGAAGGTGGGGCAGAATTTAGGTACTCCTGGTGGAGTGAATAACACAGCTGTCCAAATGCCCTGCTCCTCCTGCTTCATAATAGAAAATGCAATCTGGTGATGGGGACCAAAACAGCTTTTGAACTCGAACATGTCCTAATACAATCTTGTGTTCTGTTTTCTCCTCAATATTCTTTATATTCCAGCAAAATCTCTTCTTGACAGAAAGTGTGTGTATGGATTGGGGGCAGGGAGTGAAGCTGTATCAGTAAAGGATACTCAGATGTAAAAGGCCTCAAACGGAAGAGCCACAGGCTGCAGAGGCAATTATCTAATCCATCTGGGTCACCCTCACCTTTATTGCTCAAAGAACTGGCTTTATTTCAATTTAGTCATAAAACCTATGGGTTATTAGCAAGAAAACAGGCAAGCAGTTCTTCCACTCTAGCTACAGTTAAGAACAATTATGGTATTAAGTTCATGGGTACTGGAGAGATTAATAGACTTTTCAAGGAGTTTTATGGACAATTATATGTGAATGATAACTGCAATACGTGTTAAGGGAACAGCCCATATATCTGCATTTCCTTAAATGTGAACAAATTTTGGAAGGAAAAGGAGAGTTTCTTGAATAAAGCTATTCTTTCTATTTAAAACTGCCAAATCCTTAAAAAAGACGAAGCAAGGTCAGTATGCAGTCAGACCCATTAAGGCTTAGCATGCAAGCTTTCATTAATCTTTTGTAGATTGTATGATAATAAGACTGTTTCATCTTAGAGGCTCCTGGAGTGCAGTTTGCTTGACATGTTTTATGAAGTGATTTTTTTATGCCACCTTAATACCTCAGTCTGGTATTTATTAAATTTTTCTTCTGTTAAGTCACATATTTTTGTGCAGCTCTTTCATTTGAAGTCTTGAAAGTGTTCTATGGCTACTTTTTGTTGAGGCCTGTCTTTTTCTGTTCTTTCTTACTCAACCGTGTCTTTCTTCTGCACATCACCTCTGCTTGTTCTGCCCCATGATAGCATCTGGCAGAGGCAAGCTGAAAAGTTATCTCTGCAGGGATTAGCTCTTTGCTTAAGGTTAAGTTAAAAGGAGTCTTAGTCTACAGAGAGTTCCCTGAAAATGAATAGACTCAGAAGTGTTTTTTTTTTTTTGTTGTTGTCGTTGTTGTTGTTGTGGTTGTTTTGTTTTGTTTTGTAGAATGATAAACTAAGGTTTCCCTGGTACTTTGATAAGCTTTATGTTTAGTACCCTAATTGTGTTTCTTATTTTAAATAATAAATTTTATGACAGGTAAATATAGCCAAGCTCTCAGTGTATATAGTGGTTGAACTCTGAGTGGCTTTTGCAGCAGCTGACCTCCCCACAAGCTTTTAGAGAGAGTGGTTAGATCCCCATGAACTGATTTACTTTCACATCCACAATACTCGTTTTAATATTATCCTGATAAGTCATTACTTTTTAGTATATAGTATCAAATTTCACTGAACATAATATTTAGGGGTATAAATAAAGCATGCTCTAGAAAATTACCTAGAAAATTATAAATAAAGCATGCTCTAGAAAATTACCTAGAAAATTACCTCAAATATTTTAGAAACACGAATTGCATTTGAAGTAATAGGATGTCCAAAGAAAAATTTAATCTGTGGATTAAATTTTGTATTTGAAATAAATATATATTTTGTATAATTTTATTATATTAGTTAATTACTCAATTGTGTGTGTATGTGTGTTTATGTATGTATGTGTAGAATTGCATGCGTGAAGATCAGAGAACTGGTTGGAGTTGGTGTTCTCAGCATGGGGGTACCTGGGTTGGAGCTCAGGTTGTCAATGTTGGTGTACAGTAACCACCTTTACTGAAGGCACTGTCTTTACAGGCAAAGAGAAAACAGTTCTTCTGGCATTCGATTTCAGACTATACAATATGGTACAAGAGTCTGAAAATAAAGGTTAATTTTTAAAAATATTTTTCATTTATGTATTTTTAAATTATTTTTATTAATTACAGTATGTTCCTTTCTGCAGTGAGGCAGTGTGTGTTTTCTACTCCTTTCTGACCTGGCCCATGGGGAGCTTCTGATAATGCTTTGCTAAAGTTCTGGTGAGGCTCTTTCTACTAGGGTCAATGGTCTTGGTCGCCTCTGTCGATCCGGAACAATGATCTTGATTACCAAGAGCTTTCCCTTTCACTTTCCACTCATTCTCATATGAAATCGGTATAGTTATCTACCTGGAAGACACCCTATTCTCTCCAACCTTACACTTCTCACTCTGCTTTTTCCATACAGTTTAATCTACGAAATAAAGTTGACATACTTATAATCCATTCTAGAGGTGTATTATTAGGTTTTAAAACAAACAAATCAGGATTTAAAACAAATTTAGAATAATATTTTCCCTTTTATTACTCTTTTAAACAATATGATAACAGTATCACAGTAAGTATACCCTATAAATTATGTTTTCTTAACAGTACAAATTAGCCTTTTTAGGTTTGTAGATCCTTTGTAATCAATTTCATCTGGGACTAAATGGTTCAGGGAGACCTCTCTAACTGTATCTAAGTTTTAGATTTTACAAATATATTAGTTTCTCATTTCATCTGAAAGCTTTTCAGAGAATAAAACCCTGCATACACAACATTAACCGTACCATTCTAAGAGGTCATAAAGTGTGTTACCTGTAATAACTACTTCAGATTCTTAAACGCATCCCGAAGCTGGCACAGATTCAGGGCCAGCACCTTGCAGAAGGCACCGGGAATCTGCTTTTCAAAATCATCTCTGGAGAGATGATGCAGGAAGTTGTAGAATGCATGTGAACAAACTTCCTAAGAGGCTAGATTACCAGGGGTAGTTGAAGCAAGACAATTTATGTGTGTGTGTGGGCAGGAGGCAAATTTAGAAGTGAGGGGGCAGGATATTTCAAGAGTTTCATTCTCTGGCCACCTTTGGTGTTTTAATAGGAGTCCTAGGGAAAGCAGAAAAGGAAGATAAAATAGAAACAGAAGTATATGTGTTCTGAATATTACATCAACCCTCATTAATATATAAAATATAATTTTTGTTGTGGTTAAAATAAAAGAAGACATGGGGGAAAAAGAAACAGTCACATGGACACTTTGTGGAGCTGAGTAGTTGGGGAAAGACGACAGAGTGAGGAAGAAGTGATGCTCATGTCAGGGGACACATGTCTGTGCCCATGGTGTACACGACACCAGGGAGCTTTGACCTTCACAGAGGTTGGAGACTATATGCTGGTCTTGCTGAGGATGTTTTCTTGTTCGGAAACTGAGAGTTTCACAAAACCAATAAAACAAGTTTAATACCATGTTGCGGGTAGAAAGCAATGACTTCCGGAAGTCTGGTGAAAATTTCTATTCATGGCAGTCAGGGAAAAGAAGTATATGGGTTTGAATTACTACAGTTGGATGAGTTAAGGATATTACACATATAATATGGGACAGACATACTAAAATCTATACACTTAAAGAAGCTAATCAAGAAGGAGGACTCTGAGTGATATGTTCAATCGTCAATCAGAAAGGCAAAGAGGATGGACATCAGAAGAGGGAGAAAACAGGGAACAGGGCAGAAGCCTATCACAGAGGGCCTCTGAAAGACTCTACCCTGCAGGGTATCAAAGCAGATGCTGAGGCACAAAAACTTAGGGCAGAGTGCAGGGTATCTTATGCAAGAAGGGGGAGATAGAAATACCTGGAGGGACAGGAACTCTACAAAGAAAGCAACAGAACCAGAAAATCTGGACACAGGGGTGTTTTCTGAGACTGATACTCCAACCAAGGACCATTCATGGAGATAACCTAGAACCCCTGCACAGATGTAGCCCATGGCAGTTCAGTGTCCAAGTGGGTTCCATAGTACTGGGAACAGGGACTGTCTCTCTGACATGAACTGATTGGCCTGCTCTTTGATCACCTCCCCCTGATGGGGACACAGCTTTACCAGGCCACAGAGGAAAACATGCAGCCACTCCCAATGAGACCTGATAGACTAGGATCAGATGGAAAGGGAGGAGGACCTTCCCTATCAGTCGACTGGAGGAGGGGCATGGGTGGAGAAGAGGGAGGAAGGGAGGAAGGGATTGGGAGGGAAAGAGGGAGGAAGCTACAGATAGGATACAAAGTGAATAAACTGTAATTAATAAAAATTAAAATAAAAGAGTTGGGAAAACTTGAGGGTTACAGAGCCAGAACCAGCCCCTTCCTGTAACCGGCAATATTTTCCATTGGAGGGATTAGGACGCCAACCCGACCACAAAACCTTTGACCTACAATTTGATCTGCCTACTAGATATGCTGGGGTAAATGTGGCTCAGAAATTGTGGGAGCAGCCAACCAGTGGCTGGTCCATCTTGAGACCTATGCCATGAGAAGAACCTCACCCCTGACACTTCCTGGAGGGCTAGGACCTGGAGGCTAGATAATGCAGAGACCTAGGATAGAACCAAACATGAATGGCAAAAATAAGTCAATTAAATGATTTCTAATGATTTTCTGTTATGCTTGTCACTAGTGCCATAGTCACTATTAGAGAGGCTTCTTCCAGCAACTGATGGAAACAGATTCAGAGACCCACTGACCCACTTGTCAGAATTTGAGGAAGGATTGTAGGAGCCAGAGGGGTTAAGGACACCATAAAACCCCACAGAATCAACTAATCTAAGCCCATAGGGGCTCCCAGAGTGTGAACACCAACCAGGGAGCCTGTGTGGGCCTGACGTAGTCTTTCTGCACCTGTACTATAGTTGTATAGCTTGGTCTTCATATGGGACTCTTAACAGCGGAAGCAGGGTCTGTCTCTGACTCTGTTGCCTGTGTTGGGGATACTTTTCCTCATATTGGTTTGTCCTGTACAGCCTTAATATTAGGAGAGATGGCTAAACTTATTGCAACTTGCTCTGTCCTGTTTGGTTGATATCCCTGGAAAGCCTGTCCTTTTATAAAGGGAAAAAGGAGAAGTAGATGAGAGGGTCTGGTGTGGGAGAGGGACTGGGAGGAGAGAAAAGATGGGAAACTGTGATCAGGATGTAATATGTGAGCAATGAATAGATATTTAAAAAAAAGATCTGGGGAAAAAGTCAGCTGGTAAGTAAACATTAAGAAAAGTGTTGGAAAAATACAATGTGCACGTTAAACTATTGAGCATAGCTGTTCCCAGCATTGTATGGGTCACTTACCCACTGTGCATTTAGCCAAATTCAAAATAAGTTAACAAACATTGAAAAGCATAAAAAGTAAACAATTTTAGAGCATCTGTGTGAATAATTTCTAAAGAAAAGTGATGTTTTAAAATGCAACACTTTAGGCAGGTGTGGTGGCACAAGCCTTTAATTCTAGCACTCATCAAGGCAGAGATAGGCAGATCTCTGTGAAAAACTTTTTCATGATTGCCTAATTTTTAATAGTTGAGTAGTATTCTGTTGGGTAAATCTACCACACTTTCTGTATCTATCCTTCAGTTGAGGAAGATCTAGTTTGTTTCCAGTTTTTGGATATTAGGAACAAAGTCTCTATGATCTAGTTTGTTTCCAGTTTTTGGATATTAGGAATGAAGTCTCTATGAACATAGTTGTTGTATGGTGGAACATCTTTTGGGTGGTATAGCTGGGTCTTGAAGTAGAACTATTCCTAATATTCTGTGAAAGCACCAGATTGATTTCCAAAGTGGTTGTACAAGTTTGCACTCTTACCAGCAATGGAGGAGGGTTCCTCTTTCTCCACCTCCTTGCCAGCATGTCTTGTCACTTGAGGTTTTGAACTTAGCCATTCCGGCAGGTGTGAGATAGAATCTTAGAGTCGTTTTGACTTGTCTTTCTCTGATGACTAAGGACACTGAGCATTTCTTTAAGTGCATCTCAACTACTCAAGATTCCTTTGTTGTGAATCCTCGATTTAGCTCTGTACCCCAATTTTTCTCATTTATTTATTTTATTCACTTTACATTCTTGTAGCCCATTCCCTCCTCCCCTTCCAATCCTACCATCCATCCCTCCCACTCCCTGTTTTCCTAAAAAAAGGGGAGTTCCCTTTTCCATCCACCCCAGCTCCTCAGATTTCATCAGGACTGAATGTGTCTTCTTCCCCTGTGGCCTGTCAAGGCAGTCCTGCCAGGGGAAAGTTATCTAAAAGCTGGCAAGTGGGTCCATGTCCAACACAATCCCTATTTCCTTACTAGAGAACCCACTGTAAGCTTCCCATATGCTACATCTTTGTAGGAGACCTAGGTCCAGTTCATGCATGGTCCTTGGATGATGCTTTAGTCTCAGCAAACCCCTCTGGGCCCTGATAAGTTGTTTTGCTTTTGGATCCTTTCCCAGATCCTTTTCTCTTTCCTTCCACTATTCCCTGATGACTAAGGATGTTGAGTATTTCTTTAAGTGTTTCTCAGCCATTTGAAATTCCTCTTTTGAGAATTCTCTGTTTAGTTCTGTGCCCCATATTTTAAATCTGGCACAGAAGGAGTGAAGGAATGTTGGATTTTGTCAAAGGCTTTTCTGCATCTAATGAGATGATCATGTGATTTTTTTCTTTGAGTTTGTTTATATGGTCGATTACCTTGACAGCTTTTCATATGTTGAACCATTTTTGCATCCTTGGAATAAAGCCAACTTGATCATGGTGGCTAATATATTTAATGTGTTCTTGGATTCAGTTTGTAAGTATTTTATTGAGTATTTTTACATCAATGTTCATATAGGAAATTGGCCTGAAATTTTCTTTCTTTGTTAAGTATTTGTGTGGTTTAGGTATCAGGGTGACTGTGTCTTCACAGAATGAACATGGCAATGTTCCTTCAGTTTCTGTTTTGTGGGATAGTTTGAGGAATATTGGTATTAGCTTTTCTTTGAATATCTGGTAGAATTCTGCACTAAAACTATCTGGACCTGAGCATTTTTTGGTTAGGAGACTTTTGATGACTACTTTTATTTCTTTAGGGGTTATAGGACTGATCTTGATTTAGCTTTAGTAAAATATAACCAGAAAATCATCCATTTCCTTTACATTTTCCAGTTTTGTGGAATGTAGGCTTTTGAAGTAAGACCTAATGATTTTTTTGGATTTCTAAAGTGTCTGTTGTTATGTCCCCCTTTTCATTTCTGATTTTGTTCATTTGGGTACTCTCCTTCTGCCTTTTAGTCAGTTTGGCTAAGGGTTTGTCTATCTTGTTGATTTTTCTCAAAGAACCAATTCTTGGTTTCATTGATTCTTTGTATTGTTCTCTTTGTTTCCAATTTTTTTATTTCAGCCCTGAGTTGATTATTTCCTGTCATCTGCTCCTCGTTGGTGTGTCTGTTTCCCTCTGTGCTGGAGCTTTCAGGTGTTCTGCTAAGTTACTAGTATGGCATCTCTCCAATTTCTTTTTTTTTTAACTTTTTAAAATTTTTTTATTAATTACACTTTATTCATTTTGTATCCCCTCATAAGCCCCTCCCTCCTCCCCTCCCAATCCCACCCTCCTTCCCCTTTCTGCATTCATGCCCCTCCCCAAGTCCACTGAAAGGGGAGGTTCTCCTCTCCTTCTTTCTGATCTTAGTCTACCAGTTCTCATCAAAAGTGGCTGCATTGTCCTCTTCTGTGGCCTGGTAAGGCTCCCCCCTCAGGGGGAGGTGATCAAAGAGCAGGCCAATCAGATTATGTCAGAGGCAGTCCCTCTTCCCATTACTATGTAACCCACTTGGACACTGAACTGCCATGGGCTACATCTGTGCAGGGGTTCTAGGTTATCTCCATGAATAGTCCTTTATGAAGGTACTTTGTGCTATGAACTTTCCTGTTAGCTCTCCTTCCATTGTGTCCCATAAGTTTGGTTATGTTGTGCTTTCATTTTCATGACATACTAGAAAGTCTTTAATTTCATTCTTTATTTCTACTCTGACCCAGCTGTCATTGAGTAGGGAGTTGTTTAGTTTCCATGAGTCTGTATGCTTTCTGTTGTTTCTGTTGTTGCTGAGTTCCAGCTTTAATCCATGGTTGTCTGATAAAAAGCAGGGGGTTATCTCAATCTTCTCATATCTGCTAAGGCTTGCTTTGTGATGACTATATGGTCACTTTTGGAGAATATTCTGTGAAGTGCTGAGAAGAAGGTATAGTCTCTTGTGTTTGAGTGAAATATTCTGTAGATATTGATTAGGTTCATTTGATTCATGATGTCTGTAAGTTTATTTCCCCATTTAGTTTCTCTCTTGATTATCTCTCCCTTGGAAAAAGTAGGGTGTTGAAGTCTCCCACTATTAATGTTTGAGGTTCGATGTGTGATTTAAGAGTTAGTAACGTTTCTTTTACAAATGATGGTGCTCTTGCATTTTGGGTATGTATGTTCAGAATTGAGATGTCTTCTTGGTGGATTTTTCCTTTGATAAGTATGAACTGACCTTCTCCATCTCTTTTGATTAATTTTGGTTAAAGTCTATTTTATTAGATATTAGAATAGCTACTCCAGCTTTCATCTTGGGTCTATTTGCTTGGAAAACCTTTTTCCAAAAGTTACTCTGAGGTAATGTCTATCTTTATTGCTGAGGTGTGTTTCTTACATGTAGCAGAAAGGTGGATCCTGCTTTCATATCCATTCTGTTAACCTATGTCTTTTTATTGGGGAGTTGATGCCATTGATGTTGAGAGATATTTATGAGCAGTTATTGTTACTTCCTGTTATGTTGATGTTGGTGGTGGTAGAGTGTGTGATTCCCTTCTTTTTGTTTTGCTGACGTGGGGTTACTTATTTCCTGTGTTTTTCTGTGTATAGTTGGCTCCATGGGTTGGAGTTTTCCTTCTATTATCTCTGTAGGGCTGGATTTGTAGATAGGTACTGTTGAAATTTGTTTTTGTCATGAAATATCTTGCTTTTTCCCCTGTATGGTGATTAATAGTTTTGCTGGGTGTAGTACCCTTGGCTGACATCTGAGGTCTCAGTATTTATAAACTATCTGTCCAGGCCCTTTTGGCTTTTATAGTTTCCCATGAGAAGTCCAGTGTAATTCTGATAGGTTTGGCTTTATATGTGACTCTGCTTTTTTTTTTTTCTTGCAACTTTTAATATTCTCTCTTTGTTCTTCACATTTAATGTTCTCATTACTTTGTGGCAGGGTGATTTTCTTTTGCAGTCCAATCCATCTGGTGTTCTGTAAGCTTTTTGTATGTTTATAGGCCTCCCTTTCTTTAGTTCAGAGAAGGTTTCTTCTATGTTTTTTGTTTTGTTTTGTTTTGTTTTGTTTTTGGAAATATTTTCTGGGCCTTGGAGCTCGGAGTCTTCTATATCTACTATTCTTAGGTTTGGTTTTTTCATAGTGTCCCAGATTTCTTGGATGTTGTATGTCAGGAGATTTTTAGGTTTAACATTTTCTTTGACTGGTGTATTGATTTCTTCAATCATATCTTCTACTCTGAGATTCTCTCTTCCATCTCTTGTATTCTGTTAGTGATGCTTGTGTCTGTAGTATCTCCAGGATTGTCTCAGATCGTGTTTTCTTTATTGCTTCTAGCTCCAATTTTAGGTCTTGAAAAGTTTTATTCTTTTCCTTCTCCTGTTTGATTGTAGTTTCCTGTGTTTCTTTAATTTCTTTAACGACTTTGTTCAATTCTTTCATCTGTTTGAGTGTATTTTCCTTGTTACTTTGAGAGCTTTATTAATTAGTGCCACTATCATTTTCATAACCTCAGATTTAAAATCTTTTTCTTGCATTTTTTTTCTATCATTTTTTGGTGTGATAGTATCTCCATGGCTTGCTGTGGTAGGACCACTGGTTTTGGGTGGTTCGATATGGCCCTGAGTTCTGTTGCTTGTGTGATTCTGGTGTTTGCCGGCCTGGTGGTCCCTCTTCTGGGTTCACTGGCTGTTTCTCAGGTGTGCCAGGTAGCTGGAGAGCAAGCAGAAAGACCTCTGAGCTGAGAGCTGTTCTGGTACCCCACAATCCTCCTCCGGATAGGAGACAATGGGGCTTTAGTCTATCACTGAACTCATCTCCGCTGGGTTCACTGTCTCTGCTTGGCTCACTGTTTCTGACCCAGGTGAGACAGGCAAATGTGTGGCAGGCAGAATGTTCTCTGAGCCGAGAGCTCCTCTGGTGCCCCAAAGGCCTTCTGAAGATGAGAGACAATGGGGCTTGTGTCCTGTGCCTAGTTCACCTCTGCTTGGTTCACTGTCTCTGCTGGGCTTGCTGTTCTGATTCAGGTGGGCCAGGCAGCTGAAGAGCAGGCAGAAAGACCGCCCAGCCAAAAGCTGCTCAGATGCCCCACAGACCTCCTCAGGATGGGGAACATGGGTAGATCTTTGTGAGTTTGAGAACAGCCTGGTCTTCAAATAGAGTCCAGGAGAGCTAAGGCTACAAAGAGAAACCCTGTCCCCCACCCCCACCCCCAAAAAAAACCAAACAACCAAACCAAACCAAACCAATACAAACCAAAACAAAAAATACAAAAACAAGACTTTAGTTAATTTTTGATCATTTCACAAATGTATTTTGATTATATTCACATATTCTCTTTTCCCCCATACTTATCTTTACACCCACAGGTAAGTACAGCTCTCCCCTCTCATCAAAGAAACTTTTGTAGCAATTGAAGACCACCAGAGAAATCCACAGCTGCTCAAAATGCAGAGAACAGCTGTCTGTGGGGTACCCGTCCACAGTGATAATTTCTCAAGCTGAAGTGATTACCAGGGATATAGTATAATATATTTCATATGTTATAAACGCTCAAATCTCTTGACAACTTTATTTATGTATGATTATTATACTGAGTAAGTATGACTCTGTGAATATATTTTACAAAACTTAGTTGGGGATTTGGCTTTTGACAAATAACCGACTGAGATAAATATGGCTGTAGATCTTCCCTTTCTCTTCTTTTGCCCTGATTCACTCCAGTTATCACATGGTGTCAAAGGCCAGCTTCCACAGGTCATGGTTAACTGAGGTGGGCATAGAGTTGGTGATGGATCATTCAGCAGACTTTTCTCTGAGGGAATAAAGCTTGATTCACTGAGGCCAGAAAAAAAAGAAAGAAACAAAGAATAGGGGGGAAAAGAATCATACACACACACACACACACACACACACACACACACATTTGGTGGATGGAGCGAAGCTGCAACAACTTTACTTTTTTCCTTAGCCTTTTTATACTACCTAAGACAAAATTCTTTTTTTCTATCTATTTATTTATTTTGATTATTAAATTTTATTCACTTTGTATTCCAGTTGTAGCCCCCTCCCTCATCCTCTCTCAATCCCATCCTCCCTCTTCTCCTTCCCTGCCCCTCCCCCAGTCCACTGATAGGAGAGGTCCTCCTCCCCTTCTCTCTGACCCTAGCCTATTAGGTCTCATTGTCTTCGTCTGTGTCTAGTACAGCTGCACTCCCCCCAAGGGGTAAGTAAGACAAAATTCTTTTTTTTTTTAACAAAAGAAAATAATTTATTACTAAGCTCTTTTTTTTGTTAGATTTTCTAATAAAGAGAGTTTGGTAACAGCCTAAAATTAAGAAATAATATTTTTTTTTTCTCTGTAAAACTTAGGTTAGCATTTTCGGTCATCAGTATCAAGCCTACAATCTCTCTCTTTTTTTTTTATTTTTCTTTTTAGTTACATTTTGTTAACTCTGTGTCCCAGCTGTATGCCGCTCCCTCATTCCCTCCCCAACCCCACACTCCCTCCCTGGTCTCCTCCCTGCCCCTTTCCAAGTCCCCTGATAGGGGAGGACTTCCTCCCCTTTCATCTGACCCTGTTTTATCAGGTATCTTCAGGGCTGGCTGCAAAGTCCTCCTCTGTGGCCTAACAGACTGCTCCTCCCCTGGGGGGGGGGTGTCAAACAGCCGGTCCTTGAGATCCTGTTAGAAATAGTCCGTGTTCCCCTTACTTTGGAAAACTACTTGGTTACTGAGCTACCACAGGCCACATCCGAGCAGAAGTTCTAGGTTATATCCATAGATGGTCCTTGGTTGAGTGTCAGTCTCAGAAAAGACCCTGTGCCCAGATATATTTGGTCCTTGTAGAGCTCCTATCCTTTCCATATCATACTAACTTCTTCCCTTCTTTCATATGATTCCCTGCACTCTGCCGAGGGTTTGGTTATGAGTCTTAGTGTCTGCTTTGAAACACTGCTAGGTAGAGTCTTTCAGATGCCTTTTGTGGTAGACTCCTGTCACAGGTTCAATGCACATCCCATTTGTCTTTCTAAATGAGGATTAATCACCTTCGCCTGTGTCCACTTTCTTGATTATCTTCTTTAGGTGTGTAGATTTCATTATGTTTATCATGTCTTGTAGGTCTATATAAGCGAGTATATACCAAGTTTGTCTTTCTCCTCCTGGGATACTTCACTCAGAATGATCTTTTCTAGATCCCACCACTTGCCTGCAAATTTCATAATTTCCTCCTTTTTGATTGCTGAGTAGTATTCCATTGTGTAAAAATACCACAATTTCTGTATCCATTCCTCTGTTGATGGACATCTGGGTTGTTTCCAAGTTCTGGCTATTACCAATAAAGCTGCTATGAACATGGTTGAACAAATGTCCTTGTTGTGTACTTGAGCAAATTTTGGGTATATACCTAGGAGTGGTATAGCTGGGTCTTGAGGTAGCACTACTCCTAGTTGTCTGAGAAAGCGCCAGATTGACTTCCAGAGTGGTTGAACCAGTTTACATTCCCACCAGCAATGGAGGAGGGTTCCCTTTTCTCCACAACCTCTCCAGCATGTGCTATCACTTGAGTTTTTCATCTTGGCCATTCTGATGGGTGTAAGGTGAAATCTCAGGGTCGTTTTGATTTGCATTTCCCTAATGGCTAATGAGGTTGAGCATTTCTTTAAGTGTTTCTCTGCCATTCGATGTTCCTCTTTCGAGAATTCTCTGTTTATCTCTGTTCCCCATTTTTTAAGTGGATTACTTGGTTTGTTGCTTTTCTGCTTCTTTAGTTCTTTATATATACTTGATATTAGCCCTCTGTCAGATAAAGGGTTGGTGAAGATTCTTTCCCAATCTGTAGGCTGTCTATTTGTTTTGATGACAGTGTCTTTTGCTTTACAGAAGCTTTTCAGTTTCATGAGGTCCCATTTATTGATTGTTGCTCTTAGAACCTGTGCTGTTGGTGTTCTGTTCAGGAAGTTGTCTCCTGTGCCAATGAGTTCTAGGCTGTTTCCCACTTTTTTTTCCAGCTGATTTAGAGTATCTGGTTTTATGTTGAGGTCCTTGATCCACTTGGACTTTAGTTTTGTGCAGGGTGATAAATATGGATGTATTTTCATTTTTCTGCATGTAGACATCCAGTTGGTCCAGCACCATTTGTTGAAGATGCTGTCTTTTTTCCATTGAATGGATTTGGCTTCTTTGTCAAATATTGAGTATTCATAGGTGTGTGGGTTTATTTCTGGGTCTTCTATGCGATTCCATTGATCCTCCTTTCTGTTTCTATGCCAATACCATGCAGTTTTTATTACTGTTGCCCTGTAGTACAGCTTGAGATCGGGAATGGAGATACCTCCAGATGATCTGTTGTTGTACAGGATCGTTTTGGAGATTCTGGGTTTTTTGTTTCTCCATATGAAGCTGAGAATCTTTTTTTCAAGGTCTGTAAAGAATTGAGTTGGTATTTTGATGGGAATTGCATTGAATCTGTAGATTGCTTTTGGCAGGATGGCCATTTTCACAATGTTAATCCTACCAATCCATGAGCACGGGAGATCTTTCCATCTTCTGAGATCTTCTTCAATTTCTTTCTTCAAAGACTTGAAGTTTTTCTCAAACAGGTCTTTCACTTGCTTGGTTAGAGTCACACCAAGGTACTTTATGTTATTAGTGGCTATTGTGAAGGGTGTTGTTTCCCTAATTTCTTTCTCAGCCTTTTTGTCTTTGGTATACAAGAGGGCTTCTGATTTTTTTGAGTTGATTTTGTATCCTGTCACTTTGCTGAAGGTGTTTATCAGCTGAAGAAGTTCTCTGGTTGAATCTTTGGGTTCGCTCATGTATACTATCATATCATCTGCGAATAGTGACACTTTGACCTCTTCCTTTCCGATTTGTATCCCCTTGATCTCCTTTAGTTGTCTTATTGCTCTGGCTAGGACTTCAAGTACAATGTTAAAGAGATATGGAGAGAGTGGGCAGCCTTGTCTTGTCCCTGATTTCAGTGGGATTGATTTAAGTTTCTCTCCATTGAGTTTGATGTTGGCTATAGGCTTGCTGTATATTGCCTTTACTATCTTTAGGTATGTGCCTTGTATCCCTGATCTCTCCAAGACTTTAAACATAAATGGGTGTTGGACTTTGTCAAATGCTTTTTCAGCATCTAAGGAGATGATCATGTGGTTTTTCTCCTTCATTTTGTTTATGTGGTGGATTACATTGATGGATTTCCGTATGTTGAACCACCCTTGCATTCCTGGGATGAAGCCTACTTGGTCATGGTGGATGATATCTTTGATGTGTTCTTGGATTCGGTTTGCAAGTATTTTATTGAGTATTTTTTGCATCAGTGTTCATAAGAGAGATAGGTCTGAAGTTCTCTTTTTTTGTTGGATTTTTGTGTGGTTTAGGTATCAAAGTGACTGTGGCTTCATAGAATGAGTTTGGTAGTGTTCCTTCTGTTTCTATTTTATGGAATAGTTTGAGGAGAATTGGTGTTAGTACTTCTTTGAAGGTCTTGTAGAATTCTGCGCTGAAGCCATCTGGTCCAGGGCTTTTTTTGGAGGGGAGACTGTTAATGACTGCTTCAATTTCCTTGGGAGATATAGGACTATTCAGTCTTTCTACCTGATCTTGACTTAATTTTGGTAGATGGAATCTGTCAAGAAAGTTATCCATTTCATTCAGATTTTCAAATTTTGTGCCATATAGGCTTTTGTAGTATGACCTAATAATCGTTTGGATTTCCTCAGTGTCTGTAGTTATGTCCCCATTTTCCTTTCTGATTTTGCTGATTTCTCTGCTTTTTAGTTAGTTTGGCTAAGGGTTTGTCTATCTTGTTGATTTTCTCAAAGAACCAGCTTTTTGTTTCATTGATTCTTTGGATAATTTTATTTGTTTCTAATTGATTGATTTCTGCCCTTAGTTTGATTATTTCCAGCCGTCTGCTCCTCTTGGGTGTATCTGCTTCTTTTTTTTCTAGGTTTTTCAGTTGGGCCATTAAGTTGTTTGTATGTGATGTTACGGATTTCTTCTTGTAGGCACTTAGTGCTATAAATTTTCCCCTGAGCACTGCTTTCAGTGTGTCCCATAAATTTGGGTATGTTGTGCCTTCATTTTCATTGAATTCTAGGAAGTCTTTAATTTCTTTCTTTATTTCTTCCTTGACCCAGCTGTCATTGAGTAGTAAGTTGTTCAGTTTCCATGTGCGTGTCGGCTTTTTGTTGTTTCTGTTGTTGTTGATGTCCAGCTTTAGTCCATGGTGGTCAGATAGTATACAAGGGATTATTTCAATCCTTTTGTATCTGTTGAGGCTTGCTTTGTGACCAACTATATGGTGTATTTTGGAGAAGGTTCCATGTGGTGCTGAAAAGAAGGTGTACTCTTTTGAGTTTGGGTGAAAAGATCTGTAGACATCTATTAGGTCCATTTGATTTAGGGATTCTGTGAATGCTTTTATTTCCCTATTTGGTGTCTGTCTGGTTGATCTGTCCCTTGATGAGAGTGGGGTCTTGAAGTCTCCCACTATTAAGGTATTAGGATCAATGTATGATTTAAGCTTTAATATTGTTTCATTTACGAATGTAGGTGCTCTTGTATTTGGGGCATAGATATTCAAAATTGTGATGTCCTCTTGGTGGATTTTTCCTTTGATGAGAATATAGTGGCCCTCCTTATCTTTTTTGATTAACTTCGGATGAAAGTCTATTTTATTAGATATTAGGATGGCTACTCCCGCTTGTTTTCTGGTACCATTTGCTTGAAAGACATTTTCCAGCCCTTTACTCTGAGGTAGTGTTTATCTTTGTTGCATAGGTGTGTTTCTTGGATGCAACAGAATGATGGATCCTGTTTCTGCAACCATTCTGTTAGCCTGTGTCTTTTTATTGGTGAGTTGAGTCCATTAATATTGATAGATAATATTGACCAATGCATGTTAGTTCCTTTTGTAATGGAGTCGATGATCTTACCTTGTTTCATTGCTTGTTTTCTTTTCATTTTTGTTGGGATATTATCTGTATGCCCTGTTTTCTTGGGTGAATTCGTTTTCGTTGGATTGGAGTTTTCCTTCTAGTATCTTCTGTAGGGTTGGTTTGCTGTATAGATATCGCGTAAATTTAGTTTTGTCATGGAATATTTTGTTTTCTCCATCTATGTTGATTGAAAGCTTTGCAGGGTATAGTAGTCTCGGTTGACATTTGTGATCTCTTAGAGTCTCCATGATGCTTGCCCAGGCCCTTCTGGCTTTCATAGTTTCTGATGAGAAGTCTGGTGTGATTCTGATAGGTCTACCTTCATATGTTACTTGGCCTTTTTTCCTTGCTGCTTTTAATATCTTTTCTTTGTTCTGTAGATTTAGTGTTTTGACTATGATGTGACGTGATGTGTTTCTTTTCTGGTCTAGTCTATTTGGTGTTCTGTAGGCCTCTTGTATATTTATGGACATCTCTTTCTTTAAGTTGGGAAAATTTTCTTCTATGATTTTTTTGAAAATATTTTCTGGACCTTGGAGCCTGGACTCTTCTTTTTCATCAATTCCTATTATTCTTAGATTTTGTCTTTTCATAGCATCCTTGATTTCTTGGATATTTTGTGATTGGAATTTTTCTGATTTTACTTTTTCTTTGAGAGAAGTATCAATTTCTGCAAGTGTGTCTTCAGCTCCAGAGATCCTCCTTCCATCTCTTGTATTCTGTTGGTGATGCTTACTTTTGTGGTTCCTGATCTTTTCTCCAAGTTCTCCAGCTCAAGAGTTTTCTCATTTTGTGTTTTCTTTATTGATTCTAATTCTGTTTTCATGCCTTGCACCATTTCTTTCATGTGTTTGAATTTGGATTCCTGTCTCTCTATGATGGACTCTATTTCTTTGTTCATTTCCTTTTTGTATGCCACTAATTTTTTCTCTACTTGTGCCTCTATTTGTTTGGCTATGTTTGCCTGTGTTTCTTTAAGGGTTTTGTCTATTTCTTCTTTCTTTACCTCCAATTGACTGGCCAACTCTTTGAAAGATTTGTTCATTTCCTCCTTATGAGCCTCAAATAATTGAGCAAGCATGGCTTTAAGGTCATTTTCCTGTGCTTCTGATGAATTGGAGTATCCATCGATTTTGGAGTTTGCTGGTGAAGTCATGATGTCCTGATTTATGTTGGAGGTGTTCTTTCGCCTACCCCTGGCCATTGGCTTATCTGAGACCTTCCCTGTTTGTTTTTGGATTCTGCCGATCAGACTGGTACTGTCTCTCTTTCGAGTCTGGAGAATTCTTCAGGAAGTTGAGAGAGGTCCCGTGTCCTTAGCGTATGCTGAGGACTAGCTGTACCTGTGGGAGGAAAGTACGCAGGCGCAAACAGAGGCAAATGCAAGAGTGCGTGCGTGCGTGTGTATGTGTGTGTGTGTGTGTGTGTGTAAGTGGGTGTGGGCGTGTGTCTCGAGGGACAGCGTGATGGCTAATGTTGAACCCTTGAGTGTGTGGGAGGGGCTCTGCAATGTATATGTCGCAGGCGCTAGTGATGATCGCAGCGCAATTTCTGGCATTAACTGCCTTAACTCCTCAATTAGACCCACAGAGCAGGAACTTCAATGTTCCAAGTGCCCCTCTGTTTCCCAAAGTGGGTATATGGGTGGGAGGGGGTTCGATGCCTGGCTTCTGTTTTAGAAGGACCCAGGATCAGGGGAGCTGCAGATTCTCAAGGGTTCACTCACTTACAGGCAGGACACTTGGCAGAGATCGGCGTATCTGGGCTCTCTGCTCTCTGGTTTGGCCCTGCTTCTTTGATGTGCTCCGCCAGTTCCGTGCTGCTGTCACTGCCAGGTTATGAGGTCTTGCTGCAGCTGGAGATTTCAGGGTGGTCACGTCAGTAGGAATCGGGGTAACCAGCCTTTCTGTTCTCTGGTTTGGCCCTGGTTATTCTTAAACTGGAGGGCTGATGTGCCCCGCCAGCTCAGTGCTGCTCCGCCGCCAGGTTAGAAAGTCCCGCTGTAACTGGAGACTGGGTTGCTAGTCCAGATGCTTTCTGGGAAGTCCTGGGGTCTCTTTACTGTGCTCTCCAAGCTTCGGAGGCCCAGCGCCTGGTGTGTCTAGCTTGTATGGCGTTTCTGTCTGGTTTTGGTGAGTATATAGCGTATTCTCTGTCACTGTGGGATTGGGCGGGCCGTACTGTCAGTGATGGCGCTCCTGTGGAGCTAGTATGGCGTCTAGCAGACTCGGGCCCTGGGAGGATGGTGCAGCCGCCGTGCGTGAATCTGGGGCTCTGAGACACAGTACTGCTGGCCTTTGCCGATAAAGGGCTTGGGGCTCCGCCTCAGTGGCTGCAGGCCCCAGGCAGTTAGATCTGCGCTGAGAAAGGTGAGTCAGCTGTGCCGAGGAGGAGGGAGGTCTCCTGCGATGTTCCCTGTTGTTTAGAAAGTCTCTCCGTTGTTTCCCTGGCTTCAGAAGTTCTTCCACTCATCAACTCAGAACTTTATCTCTTCCACAGCTCGGAAACTGTGTGTGCTAGTCGCCATCTTGGCTCCGCCCCCCTGCCTACTGACAAAATTCTTTATGGAAGAAAAAGATCACTTCATAACCATAAGTTACATATTCTCTAAAAACAATTGCCACAGAAACATATTCTTCAAAAACAGATTCAAATCATTACACAAAAGGAAATTACAACAGGTTTGTTGGTTATATATTTTTCTTTTGAAACTCACCCCTAACAAAACATTTGCCATCTGTCTTTCTCTCCAAAAGTTCTTCATAACTCCAAAGCAATAATTCTTTTGTCATTGATTAACAAAGTTTAAGCAAGCTGAGACTATAATAGCAAGTTTTTCTCTATGCTTAACTGATGACAATTTGTATTTACTAAGAAACAGATCATCTGTTTTACATGTTATTTTTGAAGTCCTGTTCAGCTAAACTGGCTAATCATCTAATTTCTATTCTTACATTCATAGTAAAATTATCTACTCTTTGTTCATAACCCTGCCTTTTCATGGTGCACACTGAAACCTGTGACCACATCCCTAGATCACAAGATTCAGGAACTCAGGCCTAACCTAGAGTGAAATGCTTTCTTTGATCATTAACTTATCCCAAGCCCATTTTTCTCTTCCTAGTACAATTACATGATTGTAATGCATGAAAGCTCACTGTATTCTGTTTCTAATGCATGCAGCCCTCACTATTGTACAAGAGGGGGCACATTCTACTCTTTCTTTTTGGGGGGATGCAGTGAGTTTTATTGGAGGTATTCAGGAAAGTAGGGCTGGCTGGGCTCCTTCCACTATTCTGGGGGCCTGGAATAGAAGCTGTGAGGGAGATGCTCAGCATCAGGGGCTGAGTTGGGACAGGTATTCCTTAGCAACTGAGGGCCTCTCTCTTGTGTCCTTGCTGGGGTGGGTGGTCCAGGGCTTCTTACTCCTTGGAGGTCATGTAGGCCATGAGGTCCACCACCCTCTTGCTGTAGCCATATTCATTTTCATTCCAGTAAATGAGCTTTACCAAGTTGTCACTGAGGACAACGCCAGACCCAGCATCGAAGGTGGAAGGGTGGGAGTCACTGTTGACATTACAGGAGACAATCTGGTTCTCAGTGAAGCCCAGGATGCCCTTTAGTGTGCCCTCGGATACCTCCTTCACCACCTTCTTGATGTTATCACACTTGGCAGGTTTCTCCGGTTGGCATGTCAGATCCATGACAGACACACTGGGGGTAAGAACATGGAAGGCTATGCCAAAGTATTTCCCCTTTAGCTCTTGGATAATCTTGCCCACAGCCTTGGCAGCACCAGTGGATGTAGGGATGGTATTCTGGGCAGCTGCACATCCATCACACCACAGCTTTCCAGAGGGGCGATCCACAGTCTTCTGGGTAGCAGTGATGCTATGGATGGTTGTCATGAGTACTTCCATGATGCCAAAGTTGTTATGGATGACCTTGGCCAGGGGGCGCTAAGCAGTTGGTGGTGCCGGAAGCATTGCTGACAATCTTGAGTGAGTTGTCTTATTCCCCATGCTTCACACCCATCACAAACATGGAGTTATTGGCAGAAGGGGCAGAGATGATAACCTTTTTGGTCTCACCCTTCAAGTGGGCCCTGGCCTTCTCCATGGTGGTGACACTAGTAGACTCCACAGCACACTCGGCACCAGCATCACTCCATTTGATGTAGGTGGGATCTCGCTCCTGGAAGATGGTGATGGGCTTGCAGTTGATGACAAGCATCTGGTTCTCAGCTTTACTGTGTCATTGAACTTGCCATGGGTAGATTCATACTGGAACATGTAGACCATGTAGTTGAGATTGATGAAGAAGTCATTGATGGCAACAATCTCCACTTTGCCAGAGTTACAGGCAACCCTGGTAACTAGGTGTCCAATATGACCAAATCTGTTCACTCCAACATTTACCATCATGTTTAAGGGGAATGATGGCACTGCAGGAAGAGAAACAGCTGTCTCTGGAACAGGGAGGAGCAGAGAGCCACATTCTACTCTTTATTTTTTCACCTCTGCTGAGCGGGGGCGGGGGGGGAGATTGAGTGTGGCAACCTTACCAGGCCACAGAGGAAGACAATGCAGACAGTCCTGACGATACCTGATAAGCTAGCATCAGATGGAAGGGGAGGAGGACCTCCCCTATCACATTCTATTCTTAATTCTAACTTTATTATAACTTTTTGACAAAACAACTTAAACCATCTCCTTAAACTTTCTATCAACTACTCCCACTTCCTAAAACTATTTAAATTAAGTCAAGAATTTTGTAAAATCCTTAATTCATCTAAACAATATTATTTTATGAAAGTTCATCTTTATATTGAACTGCAGGAAAATTACCAGATAGAGTAAGCTGTCTCCCAAGAGGCAGTCACAACAGACTATAGGCAGTAAGGGCCTCCCCATGCCCAATCACACATTGATAGATATGTAAGAATATAGCAATGACAAATATGAGAAGGCATAGCAGCAGCAAGAAGCAATCCAGAGACGAAGTCCCCGAGGCTGTGCCTCTCTGAGGTACATTTATCATGGCTGTACTGTCCCCAGAAATCTTGCTTGCCCTCTGTAGTCCCTCCTGCATGGCGTCTGCCTACTTGGTATATGAACTGTTTTTTAATATAGTCCCAACTGACTCATGAATGCCGAAGTTGTGAACAATAGGTTTGAAGTGAAAATGAAATGGAAAACCTATAACAGCTTTCGTAATTCTTATATATCACCTGACGCTTCTGAAGGGACCTTTATATGTAAGAATACATGTAACTCTCACAGTAAATCATTGAGATTAAAATGCATTTCAGCTTTCCTGAAATTTATCAGAGATCAGCAGATTATGTAGCCTAAAGTACTGAGAAAATCTTTCTCTTAAACTTTCTCTAGTTCTTAGTGAAGACCACTCCTTTATTACCTGTCTTATTCCATTTAAGTCTGCCCATCTATCTACAAAGCCATTTAGCTTTCCAAGAATCTCTCCAGCTATTTTTTTCTGTAGATATTTGTGATTTAGCAGGAAATCTATTATGTACTACAAGTACTGACATAAACAAGACTCAACCTTGTCCTCAAAGGGTCTAGACTCTAGAGTGTGGGAAGAAATTATAAGGGTATATAAACCAAATTACCTATGTGTTAGTGGCGGAGGGTTTATGGAAATAATGGAGTTTGTTTCTTGTCATTTATTCTTCTTGTTGCCCCACCACATGAAGATGCTGAAACTTTTCCTACCACATCATTGATATTTCTTAGGTGTCTGTGAGGCTCCCTTCATCAAAGAGATCTAGGAAATGTGTATAACTTGGAAACTGTTCTCCAAAGTGTGGTATGGATGAGAATTTTGTTGCTGTGTGTCCATAAGCAACTTACTGTTGACTGATTTTGCTGGCTGACATGGCACAATCACAGCTTCTTAGGAGAGGTGATATGCAGACACTATCTAAATGCCTAATACACATTCTGCAGATTCCATGTCAGCTGTCACATTGCTCCCTACTGCTAGAAGCAGCCAGTGTTCACTGGGCAGAGAACTCTGAGTCTGCCCATGCTGCACTGCTTTCTGTAATTTCTCTTCTTTTTACTGCCGGCATCTGGCAGAACAGCATGTTCCCTAAAGGCAGAGAGAGAGTCCAGGTCATCCTCTGTTTTCAGAAGCTATTGACCCAGGTCAGAACACAGAGTTGTGATGACATTTGGAGACAGACATCAATGTTGTCTTGGTACACTCTTGACGTTGCAAGTTACCCAGTGGATTTAAAATGTACAACAGTGTATTTAGTCAAATAAAGAAAGCAAAATGTGCATTTTTAAAGAATGTTTTAATTCAGAATCCTCTCTGCTAGGTCTTTTTTTTTTCTCTGAATGTTTCCAATACAAAGAAATGATATATGTCCTAGGTGATAACTATATTAACAACTTTGATCTTATTGTGACATGACATACGTTGTACTCTTCATATATTATATATACATAATTACTGTGCCACCTGAAATAAAATATATTTTAAATGAAATTATAAAAAGAATATTTTACTTACATTTATTTAGTGTGTGTTTGTGTATGTGTTTTGGCACTATTTTTGCCATGTTTGCTAGAGCCCTTCAAGGACAACTTGCAGGAATCTCATATCTTTTTTCTTCACGTGAGTTCTAGTGATCAAATTCAGGTTATCAGTATTTTCAGTCTTGATGACAAGTGTCTTTACCTTTTGAGCTATTTTGCCACAATTTTTAATCTGTACTCTGTACTATTTATTTAGCAACACACACACACACACATGCACACACACACACCCTAAAATATTAACATGTTTTCTAAACATTTTTTGACAATGCCAATGTCAAGAAAAAGTTTTCCCTTTGTTTGTTTCTTTTTTAGATTTATGGTTTCTTAGTATAATTGAAGTATTGCATTATATTATAACTGTATGCATCTAATTCTAAAAAACTTAAAACCATAGCTATTGGACTGATTTGTATGGCAGTATTAATCTGATACTATGCTTAAATCTGTAACAGAATTTAGAGAGACACAGTCCTAAATTATTAAATGTTATATGCCAAGTCAAATATAATGAAGACATGTACTTTCCAGAATTGAAATGTTCTTTGTAAGTAAAACGAGCAAATGAGTTGAGAATGAGAGTTATTTGAAAGGAAAGACAATGATTAAAAATCAACAATCAAACATTTTAATGTCACATGTAAATATTAGTTATTTCTGGCTGTTTTGGTCAGCTTTTTGTCACTATAATGAAACATAAGAGACAGCTCATAAATTAAATCAACCACATTGCAAAGGATGTTGAAAGTCATTTTGTCTGTAAGCTCAGTAGTGTGAAGGTCATGGACAATGGTAGACAGTAATGATGGTATATGTCAGGACATGAATGCCCACAATTTCACTCAAGAATGTGAGGAATCTCAGAATTCATTTCGTGGGCTTATTTTAATAGCTACAAGAAATCTTTACTGGGAACACTTATTAAAAGTTCCACAGTGCTTCTTAATATCACTACCATTCAGGCTAAAACATTCAGTGATAATCACTGCTCAGGAACACTCAGCTATGTGTTAATCAAACAAGTAGGTTCCTTTAAGGTGGCTTTGTGTTTAGTGTACTAAAAAGCATAAACCATTTCCTAATCTGAGAAGGATGCTCACTTGCATATCCAATCTATAAAATATGAATATGAGGCACTTGTTTTTTATGATACCCTTTTTGGAAACACTCATGACCTGGCAAATGAAAGACCAAGCCAACTAACAGAACAGAAGGGGTATCAACTATTATTCCTTGAAATTATACACAAATATTGCTAATGTATCAATTCTTTCATTATATCGTCAGATTAAAATGATGGCAAAATTAAGGAAGAAATCTTTTTTAATCAAATTTTTATTTTTTATATTAATTACAGTTTATTCACTTTGTAATCCTGCAGCAGCCCTGTCCCTCATTCCCTCCAATCCCACCCTCTCTCCCTCACTTTCCCCCATTTCCCTCTCCAAGTCCACTGATAGGGGAGGTCCTCCTCCCCTTCCATTTGACCCTAGCTTATCAGGTCTCATCAGGACTGGATGCATTGCCCTCTGTGGCCTGGCAAGGCTGCTATTATATACTCACTTATAAGTGGATACTAGACATATAATATAGGATAAACATACTAAAATCTGTATACCTTTTTTTCCATCAGTTATTTTAATACAAAAAGAAAAAAGGGTAACTAATAAAAATACATTCTTTTATAGTTATATTAAACATTTATTTACATAGCACACAAGCAAAAACTAAGTTACATTCTTGCTTCAAAGTAACTTCAATAATGACTTTTTTTTTTTTTTTTTTTACTTATCTGGTAAATAGTAAGTAATTTTTTAACTTTTTTCTTTTTTCTTTTTTTTTTTAATTTTATTTTTTTCTTATCAGTTACAGTTTATTAACTCTGTATCCCAGCTGTGTCCCGATCCCTCATTCCCTCCCAGTCCCTCCCTCCCTCCCTCATCTCCACCGTGCCCCTTGCCAACTCCACTGATAGGGGGGACCTCCTCCCCATTCATCTGATCCTGTTTTATCAGGTATCTTCAGGACTGGCTGCAAAGCTCTCCTCTGTGGCCTAACAGGACTGTTCCTCCCTTGGGGGGGGGGAGGCCAAAGAGCCAGTCATTGAGTTCCTGTTAGAAATAGTCCTTGTTCCCCTCACTATGGGAAACCAATTGGTTACTGAGCTACCACAGGCTACATCTGAGCAGAGGTTCTAGGTTACATTCATACATGGTCCTTGGTTGCATGTCAGTCTCTGAAAAGACCCTGTGCCCAGATATATTTGGTCCTTCTGGAGCTCCTATCCTTTCCTCATCAGACTAACTCCCCTTCTTTCTTATGATTCCCTATACTCTGCCAAAGGTTTGGTCATGAGTCTTTGCTTTGAAAACACTGCTAGTTAGAGTCTTTCCAATGCGCTCAGTAGACTCCTGTCAATGTTCAATGCGCATCCCATCTGTCTTTCAAAACGAGGATTGATAATCTTACCCCATGTCCGCTCTCTTGATTATCTTTTTTAGGTGTATAGATTTCATTATGTTTATCATATCTTATAGGTCTATATAAGTGAGTATATACCGTGTTTGTCTTTCTCCTTCTGGGATATTTCACTCAGGATGATCTTTTCTAGATCCCACCATTTGCCTGCAAATTTCATGATTTCCTCCTTTTTGATTGCTGAGTAGTAATCCATTGTGTAAAAATACCACAATTTCTGTACCCATTCCTCCATTGATGGACATCTGGGTTGTTTCCAGGTTCTGGCTATATACCTAAAGAAGCTAAGCAAGAAGGTGGTCCCTGGGTAAGATGATCAATCCTCACTCAGAAAGACAAAGGACATGGACAATAAAAGAAGAAGAAAACAGGAAACAGGACAGGAGCCTACCACAGAGGGCCTCTGAAAGACTCTCCCCAGCAGTGTATCAAAGCAGATGCTGAGACTCTTAAACAAACTGTGGGAAGAAATCTTATTTTCTTTGCTGTATTATTGATAAGTACCATTAGCTTTAAAATGTACAAATATAATTATGCTTTACTATCAAAAAGTATATTTTGAAGTTGTAGGAGAATATATTCTCATAGAACATTTAAAATATTTCTAATAAAAAATAGAATATTCTAATAATAAATATATTTTTTAAGTAGTTACTCATTCTAAAGAACTTTTCTAAAAATAACATATGCTTTCTTATTTTTGTTACGAGAATAAGCAACAGATGAGATAAGTGTGTGTTTATTGATGTGATAAAATGGCAGAGGAGGAGAACTTCCCCTCTCAGTGGACTAGGGAGGAGTTGAGGGATGGGGCTTCAGTTGGGATATATAATGAATAAATTGTGAAAAATTTAAAAATGAATTAAATAAGATATTCTGTCTGGTATGTTATAATCTGAAGAATGGCGATAGGTAAGTTTTATTGTGTGTTGATGTATGATACACACCAAAGGGTAAATTATTTCAAGACTTAAAGCTCCGAAATAAACTTTTGTTTGATGCAGCAAAGTTGGAAAACTTTAGTTCCCTCTTTATGAAGGTATTAGAGTGTGGATTGGCTTGTTATTGTTCATATTGGTGTTTTAAGTGATCTTGACACAACATGAATGGAGGAAGGTGGCACACTTCTTCAGGCACGAATGAGACTGAGGCGAAAAAATTAGAAACTTAAATGGAAGAACTCAGTTTCCACACGTTGTTATTACATTGTATAATGGACAGAAACTTTCACTGTTACGATATGTTATCTAATGTTGCATACCTAGCAATAGTTACTCCTAACAAATTAAAGTTTAGCTTTCATTTTTATTAAGAAGCTGCATGTAAAATTATGACTCTTAAATCCAATTGCTAAAGCGTAACAAGAAAAACTCCAGTGAACATGAGACAGGGTAAAAGCAAGGAGGCATCGGCCCTACACAAAGAACTACAGGCGTCTAAATAAAACTGGGAGCAGGAGAGGTGTTCCAGTGATAAACAGCTGTTCTAAATATAGATATAACAGTAACATTATATGTGCCCAATAGGTTATAGTTAGGAATGTATATGGACATATAATACAAACATTATACAATAATTGATGAAAAATGAAGCCATTAATTTGATGGAGAGTAAGGAGGGATATAGAAGAGGGTTTAGAAGGACGAAATAGAAGAGAGAAATGTAATTATATTATAATCTCAAAAAATAAACAAAAGTGAACAAATAAATTTAAAAATGTAACTGAAACCATTAGCTCATAGAATAAATCATTGTAACTGGGTACAAGTGAAGGACTGGTGTCAAATTTGGTAAATAAAACACTTATTTATATTGGGTAAAAAAAAAAAAGCTTAAAATGAATAACCTGAGACCTATGTATAACATTGAACGTTATTTGTAATGTTTTATTAACATACCTGTATGAAGCTTGTTTCTGTAGCATGAGAGCAGCAATAAGAAATTATTGAGCAGTCAATCAGGGGCTCATCCCTCGGACAGGCTTGATCACCTCCCCACAGTCATTAGTTGCCTGTGGTTCTTTGTGTAAGGGTGGACCCAGGCAAAATATTCCCCTTCCATCAACGTTCATTGATATTGCCAGTGTTGTGGTCACCGAAACCATATAAACACAAACAACAAACAATAGACTCAGATTATATCTGTATATATGTATTTGTGCACATAGACATGAGTATGTATATAAAAATAATAATCAAAGAAAAAGAGGCTATTAACTTGAACGTGGGGAGACAATGGGAAGGATTTGGGGAAGAGTATCGGGAGAGTATGAAGGGAGGAAAGCGAAGCAGGAAGTGATGTTAAGTTCATTGCAGTTAAAAATATTTTCAAAAGTAATTGTAGAAATCATTTAGAAATATGTTTTTCCCCCTGCAATTACAATAATGTAAGGTCAACTTAGATAAAATACATATTTGCTTGTCAAATTTGGAACTGCAAAGATGGACACAGAAATGTTCATCCAAATTGTAAATATAACCATCAGGTTGGGGGAGTGCTGCTGCACAGGTCACTTTTTGTGTGTGGACAGACACAGGTGACGAATCCCATATAACCATGAGCATCTGTGCTCACATACATGTATCTATGTGATTATTTCAGTATGTGCGTCAGATTGCTGTATGTGATGTTTCTTTCCAGTTACACTTATATTTATTGAAATGTACACAGTTACTGTTTTGATACATTTTCCTTGTGCTCTGTATGCTCTTAATCTAGTTTTCTAGTACTTATATGACTTTACAAAATTATCTATACACATGAGGGTGATTGTAAATCTTTGGCCAGATTATTTGGGAAGCCCTGATGGAATATAAAGGAATCAGAGAAAACTGTCATAAAGAGATAACACAAAAATTGAAAAAAAAAGTTATGAACAGCAATTTATAGAAAAACCAAACCAAAATTAATACTGAGACACATATGAAGAGATAGTCCAACTCATTAAAAACACGAAAACTAATGACGAACTGTTTATAAGCATTATGAAGGTAGTCACTCAGAAAGCTGAGTCATACCGATTCTTGGTAAGGACATAGCTGTTCTAGAACGTTTAATACGGCTATTCTGGAAAGTGTCTTGTCATCACATGGGAAAACGTAGTTCTTGCACATGCGGTGAGTTTCTGAGTAAAAGCCATGAAGAGGATGCCGCATGATTCCTAAGGTGGTATGCGAGACACAGCTTTCCTCTGTCTCAGATCCTCTTGACCCTGCCATGCTCAGGCTTTGTCCCTGCGCCTCCTCCAACCCCCTAGGGACACCTTCCTTACATATGGTTTGTGGGCAGAAATTCTGTAATTTAGTCTGTGTAACAGTCCAGCAGCAGTTGGTGGCTGAGTCTGTCGCTCGCTGTTGCAGTGCTTAGGGGGAATTCCTTTGTCATTAGCTGAGTGGATCTCACCTGTAGCCACACTATTTTTTTTTTTTTAATCTTTTTCTGTAAGAACATTTCTTGTGTGCTTCATATATGTTCATAGTTTGTTCTTATGGTCCAGTATAACATATTATTTTTATATGTTTTGAGTGCTAATTGATTTACTAATCCAAGATCTCCCCAGGCAACCATCTGAGTCTTAGAAAACTTTTCTGCTTGTAATGGATATCTTGAAGCTTTTATTCCTTAACGATATATCTCTTCTATTTGATTTCCTAACTTTTCCTCTAATGTCTGTTCTTAATTAATCAGTTTAACTCTTAGTCAATCAATTTCTGTTTTTTTCCCCCTTAATTTCTTAATGTTCTCAACTCTCTACTGATAATCTCTACTGACTTCGAGAACTGGGTTGATTTGGACAGAAAATTATTATTTCAAGCAAATTTGTAACTTTTTGACAGATATAATCAGCAATTTGTCCTGTGGCAATATATTATGATAGGCGATGTGTATGTAACATCACAGAGGGGCTGTGACACAAAAAGTTAGGTGTGTTTTGTTGGGCTCCTGTCTCCTCCATGTCCTTCTATCTTCCCCTTCTTCCATAAGACTTCCTGTGCTCTGCCCAAAATTTGGTTGTTAGTCTCAGCATCTGCTTCAATCCCCTGTTGGGTGGAGTCTTTCAGAGGACCCTCTATAGAAGGCCTCTTCCCTCTCTTCCACCACTTCTGGTGTCTATCCTATTTGCCATTCTGAGTGAGATTTAATCATCCTCCCTAGGGTCCTCCTTGTTGTTTAGCTTCTTCAGATCTGTAGATGGTTATGCTCTATTTTACAGCTAATACCGCTTTTAAGAGAATGTATACCATATTTAAATTTTAAGTAGCATGTAATAAAAATATTAAAACTAGAGGTAGCATTCAGGATTTCTCCATAGGCATTGGTTTTATTGTCATAATTATGATTGACAGGAAATGAATTCAGGCTGAAATATCTGTATATATGTATATATATATATATATGTGTATATATATGTATGTCATCCAGGTGCAGTGGTACAAGCCTGTAATACCAGTACTTGGGTATTAGAGGAAGACATACACTACTGTATGTCTTCAAAGTCAAGGCCAGCCTGTACTACAGGGTGCACTGTCTTATAAACCCATATAAATAAAACAAAATAACATAAAGTATAATAAGCTTCTTTAGGTCTGTAGCTTTTAGTATGGCTATCCTAGCCTATATCTGGATGCCACTGTATCGGTAAAAGTGTTTTTCTGAAAATTTTTGACTGTCATATTTCTTGTTGTTGTTGTTAGACTGTTTTAGTCATGAGTAGTGAGTGGAAATGCATGAAGGATCTCTAGGACACACACCTGTGAATTCTACTACCCATCAAAGAAAACATGACTTCCTCTACCGCTTCCAACAAAATTGAGATATGTATTCTGATTTTTCTGATGTGTTCTATTCTGTGGCCCAGGACAGATGCGATCAATTGATTAACCTGGTGAGTATAACATGTTTTCCCTTTTTAGATATCATTAAAACTTGCTCCTCCAGAACAGTGTAAGTCACTGAAAAGGAGTTTGGAGAAGGGTGGGAAGGAGAATGTAAAGTGCAGAAGGACTCACACAGGAATCTGCTGTGGTTCTGTATATGCTCTGAATTTGTTGGTTGGAATATAAAGTCAGAGTAAACTCGCTCTCTTAGTGTTCCCTCACTCTCAGCCCCGTATTTTCCTTCACAGTCTCTCAGAATACTTATTTCTTCTAAATATTTCTAAAGAAAAAAAAATCACTGGTCATGTTCAACTAGATTCACCAGCTGTAAGGAGTAAGATTTCCTTCTCTAGATTCACTTAAAAATGTTAATCACAACATAAAATCATCTTTTTCGGAGTTTTAAAAAGACTCTGGACACTCAGGACTTTGCCACAGAATCCAATTCAAGAGAATTGAGATATATGCTGACAATATGAGATGCAATCCATACTTGGTTGAAAGGTCATATGGAAAACATCTGGTCATATTTGAGTATTGTTAAAGTCATTAACAATAAAAAGATATTAAAATGTATAAGAAAAGAAAGTTAGATATGCACAATAGTATGACCTGGAAAGCAAAACTTTGCCTTTCTATCCCTAGTTTCTGAGTGATTTCAGCATTGTCTTAACTTTGACTCTTCTCATGAAGTCATTTATGTTCCATCCCCACTGTGGTCTTTTTATTGTTCATTTAGTTTCTCTTTTGCATTTTAAATCACACAAAAGAGGACTTAAAGCATGTTGAGGTAGCTCTCTACTCTGACACTGTCTGAGATTGGTTCACTTCAGTGAGAAGAAAAGGGGCTACCAGAGGAAGTTATTCAGAACCACATATCAAAACAAACAAACAAATAAACAAACAAACTTTCATGCTGCAAGGCCCCTTCTCCAAGTCACCAGGCTGTAGCAGAGCATTCTACGGAAACAAAGAGAGAAATGAAATTTGTATTTTCAGTTGTAACAATATTACTAGGGTTTATTTTAAGGATTGCTTACCACAATTAAACAATTAGCCCAGGGCCACACACATGACATATCATCACATGGCTTGCTGGCTTTCTCTCTAGGACATCTGGCTTTAACTTGTTTGTTGTAGTGTGATTTTTTTAATGGGGTCAACAACATGGAGTTGCTATTTTATTTGAGTAGACCTTTCATCTAATAAGAAGATCTTCAGTGCTTGGTAACCTCTTTCACAGCACAACCGCTTTTACTCAAATAAGTAGTATTTAGTATATGACCTAAGATGGAGGTAAATCCCTTCTTCCCATAAGCTGTTTCTCTGCTGTTCTTCCCCGTTACTTTACTTTTTGTTTCTTTTCAAAGAGAATTTTTTTTTTTTCTGTGACTGGACTCTGATAACACACCAACCTGAAGAAACAGCACTCACCCTGGTGATGGAAGGACTGTTCTTATCAAAGCCTATTGGGAAATACCCTCTGACCTGTCACTCTTCTCTGGAAAACTGAGACTAATTTAAAGATAAATTGTCCAGAGCTACTGTGAAGCAGTAGGTAAGATAAAGTTAATAGAAATGTGATTCAATTTATAAAAATCTGATTTACCCAAAACTTTTCAGTGGTACATTTATAACATTAAATGAGGACCATCTGTACCGAAGGAAACAACCCTTTTCTTAAGCATTCATTATGAAAAATAAAATTGTGAGGAAAGACATGCTCTACCGGGCAACTACTCAATACCAACATGGCTGACATGATCAACTGCAGCTAGTTAGAAAAACATAATTAAACTCCTCCAGCCGTGAGTTCATTTTCTTTTCTTATCTCAAACCTGGCTGAGGAGACAGATTGGCAACTGATTTATTGTGAAGTGAAATAGACTTCTGTTACTTAAGAACATATGCCCTTTGGAAGAGCTGTGACTGTGAGTGTACTTGAGTCCTTAGAGACATCCTTTTTAGCAGTGGCCCTTCCTGTTCACCCAGTGTTCTTGTTCTCTCAAATATAGGCAACCATGTGGCTTTTCCAAGCACCAAGGTGGGATGGGCCTGGATTTATGGTGTTTGTGTCCCGGTAAAGGCAAAGCTAGGTCTGTCCTGATCCCTGAGACAGTACATGGTCATCTGCCTTCACTAACTTCTGTTGACCCGTGGATGAATATCATGGCCTCCTTTTAATAATAACATATTTTATTTGGAAGGTTTATTTGAAGGTTTAAACTAGACTCATCCAGAATGTGATTAAAATTTATATGTGAATGATATGCAAGTGAATTCCAACACAGAACTCCAAATAAAAGCAAAAGTTTTATAGAATAACTTCAATTTTGGTATTTTTATATATTATATCATAATTAATACATAATTATAATGTGTGTATATCTATGTTGGGCTGCATATTAGTTATTGAATTCACTGATTAACAAAGCTTTTGAAGTCTAGGGAAGTACTTTTATCAGAGTACTTTTGTTTGAATTCAGTGATATTATTATCAGGGTTTTATGTACAATGGCTCACTAATTCCACAGTTACCTGTGAAGGATTTATAATCATAATCCTAATTTCCATTGAAACCCCTGAGCCCCTGGGACCTTAGTACTCTGACATTGTAGGACAGGAATTTATACAGCCAGCTTTCAAATCCAGGATACTCAGTTTCAGAACTTCCTGCATTCTCTAAAAAAGTGTTTTTAATTACATTTATTTATTTATTTATTTATTTATTTATTTATTTAGACTGAGGTGTGTGTGTATTTGTGTGTGTATATATGCATGTGTATGTGTGTGTGTGATTGTGTACCCATGCTAGGGCACACATGTGGAAGTCAAATGAGAACTTCCTAGAATTGGTTTTCTCCTTCTATTATGTGGCCCTAGGAAATTCAACTCATGTTTCCAGACTTGGAAGAACAGGCTTTGATATAGTGAGACATCACGCTGGGCCCAGAGTCTTAATCTCTATCCCTTAGCAAATCCATCACTATTTGTCAATATAGTGTTAAACATTCCATGAGTGACTTTATATCACAGAACTTACAAGCTATGCCTTCATATCAATATTGACAAGCAAGGAGACAGAAAAATAAGAAATTTTGCTATCTGGACCAAATCACAAACCAAACAAATATGACATGTTGGATCAACTCCAGACCATGCTCAAGGACAAAATCACTAATTTCTACATTATGGGGAAGACAAATGCTGTATTTTTAAATGTATGTCCATGATACAGTGCAAGGTCCTGTGCATATCATGAACTTGGCAATGTCTTCCATGATTAACAATGTAGTTTTCATTTGGACTCTTAATAGTTCTCAATTTTAGGAAAACAACAGAGCTTCAATTTATTTCTTATTTTTGACAAACAATGCTTTTTTAATGTAAATATCTCTAAGAATAAGTCCAGAAAAGTATTGGAGATGGGCATGGCCTTTAATCTCAGCACTCAGGAGGCAGAGGCAAGTGGATCTCTATGAGTTCAAGGCCAGCCTGCTCTACTTAGTGAGTTCATGGAGAGCCAGGTCTATGTAAAGAGACATCATCTCAAAAACTAAAACAAAAACACTATATTTCAAAATATCAATGAAATACTAAAAAATCACATTGAAAAAATTATTCATCATGGTCTGAAATGTACATAAACTGAATTTCCTGAAATGTAATAGACAATCATGTTTCTTTGATATATCTTTATTTGTATTTTTAATTCATGGGCATTTACCATATTTGAAGCACAACTTGCTTTTTTTTTTTACATATCTGTAGTAAAGGTAGCATAAAAATCAACAATGTGTTATTGCCTTTTCTTTTTACAGAACTAGTAGAGAAGGTATAAATTGGTGTCAGTCCTTAGTTTCCACCCACTACTATGCCTAGTGGCAAATATTCATGGGCCCTGGAATGCATAAAAATTGAGTTTGACCCATTTTTATTGGCATTGAATCAATTTTTTTTCTTTTTAAATACATGTAAGTTATAAGCTTGTACTCATAGTGCAGAAAACCTTATATTAGTGTTCTGTTTGCATGAACTTGGATGATAAAACAAGCCGCCTTGAAGCTGGAAACAGAAATAAACACTTTTAGATTAAGCTTTTGTTAATCTGACTGTTGTGTTGGAAGCATCTCTCAGAATTGGATTTACAAATGAGGGTCTGAGAACATCTCATGGTTTGAATATGAATTTACTGTGTAAATCTTTTTTAATTTTAATTTTTTTTACATTAATTAGTTTATTCACTTTGTATCCCAGCTGTAGCCTCCTCTCTCATTCCCTCCAATCCCACCATCCCTCCCTCATCTCCTCCCATTCCCCTCCCCAAGTCCACTGGTAGGGAAGGTCCTCCTCCCCTTCCATCTGATCCTAGCTTATCAGGTCTCATCAGGACTGGTTGCATTGTCTTCCTCTGTGGCCTGGTATGGCTGCCCCGCCCCCCCCCAGGAGGAGATGGTCAAAGAGCCAACCACTGAGTTCATGTCAGAGACAGTCCTGTTCCCCTTACTAGGACGCCATCTTGGACACTGAGTTGCTATGGGCTACATCTGAGCAGGGGTTCTAGGTTATAGGCTCCTTGGTTGAAGTATCAGTCTCAGAAAAGACCACCGGGGCCCAGATATTTTGGTTCTGTTGCTCTCCTTGTGGAGTTCCTGTCCTCTCCAGGTCTTACTCTCTCCCCCTTCTTTCATAACATTCCCTGCACTCTGCCCAGAATATCGACATTACTGTGTAAATCTTAACTTCCACCATGACATAGTCACTCTTTTTTTCCCTCATAAATCAAAGGCAGTGTAAAGGAGAAAACAGAAATTTTCATAAAAAAGAGTATATTGTCACTGTCTTTGCCTTTTTTTTCATAAAGTCACTGTCTCTTCTCAATTTGTGATTTCTTCCTGCTTACAGTAGAGTGCACCAGTTTCTTTGTCACAAGCAACAGAAGGCTAGTGTGCCTGCAGAAAGAAAAACAAATAAGATTGGAGACTTGTAATTACTTTTAAAAAATGGTTTCCAAGATGTGCTTCACCTCTGTCTGTTAATTATTAAAATCAGCTGGCTTTCCCTGAAACAGAAATAGCTCATTTCCATTTTCCAGTTGCCCTGGTTCCTCCTCCTTTCTGACGTTTCTCGTGTGTGAAAATAACTTGCAATATTTTCATCTTTAGTGTAGTGCAATTAAACTTCTTACTTGTTCCGGCACAAAATTGCTAAACCTGAATGTTCTGTGTGTGCTCATTGCTCTTCTCATTGTTGTAACAAAATACTTTGGAAAAACAACTTAGAAAGAAAGTTTTATGTAGGTACATGGTAGAAAACAAATGGTGCAAGAGCGTGAAACAGGTGGTCACATCATGTTCACACTGAGAAAACTGAGAGACCAATGCAGATTCTCAGTTCTTTTTCATTTTACCTTTTCATTTAGTCTGGGACACCAGTATATGGCACAGTGCTGTTCACATCCAATATGGCTCTTTCCTTCTCAATTAAACCCCTCTGGAAATAGTCTCAAAGACACACACAGAGTGTGTTTCGTAGGCAGTTTCAAATCCAATTATGTTTATAATGAAGATGACTCATCATACTGTAAATGTGCAGTCAGAAATCCATAAATTTTACATCCAATGATTATCTTCTTTTCCAGTTATTCTTGATAGACTGTGAAATGAACTCAGGGGAAGTTTAAACCAAATGAAGTGATTACTTGAGAAAGACATTTGAAAATAAGACTTTAAAATAAAGCACAAAATAAAACATACCTACATAATTATGTTTCTTTTTAATTTGAGTGTTAAAACTTTATATTTCATCTGTACACTGTATATATTTTCATAGAACATTAACAGAATTTGTGACCAGGATTTAATGATGCTATATGACTTACTCATTTCAACTAGAGATCCCAAAACAGTGTTTGAAAAACCTTTACCAAAAGACAGAATTCCCCACTATATATACAATGCTTGTCATGTTCACTAGGTTATCAACCTTCACTTCTAATTCTAATGAAGTTATCCTGGCAGGAGGTTAACTGCTTGGTTCTAGGTTTTTATGCATTTATCACCCAGGTCTGGATTCTGCCATAGTCTGTGTAGTTTTTATGAGAATCTTTTAAGCTTTGGAAGTACTGTCAGTTTCAGGAAGTGAGCATGGTAATTCATCCTTGTTATTGCCAACTCAGATTCTTTTTCTACTTGTGTGACCCAGTTTAGTGGTCTCTGTCGTAGCACTCCAGAGAAAGCCAGGATTCAGGAAATTTAATTCCAGATGCACGGATTCAGAGTAATCTTCTCAAACCAGAGTACATTGGTACCTGGGGAATCATCCCTTGAAATCATGTGCACTGCATAGGGTTTATGGAGCTCATTATCAAATGGGAACATTAAGCAGGGATCTGGCAGAGAAAATGTAATCAGGATTTATAATTAAGTGAGAAGAGAATTTATAAACTTGATTTTAATTGTAGGGTTTCTAGGCCCTTCTCCAAATATCAGGCACATGTACTGCAAATATAAAGCAAGAATCTGTATACTAATAGTTATTCCTTGGGACTTCTGCAGCACTTACAGGAACCTCTGTCAGGTTTAATCTCAGGCAGGAACAATGAAATCCTTCAGACGAAAGTTTAATTAAATGATATTTGCCCTTCAGCAACAGGCACCTTGGCACCTCAGGAAGTTAGATTTTGGCTGAAAATATACGTGGGCATGTAGATGCCACGGCAGAACTCCAAAAGAGCTTTACCCCAAACAGAGAATCAAGTAGGGCATTGGCTAAAGGAACCAATAATGTAACTGACCATGAAAATCTAAATCAATGTATCTGGAAATTACCACAAAATATGTTAGTCCTCTCCAGGATCCCCAGCCGAATGCAGAGCTGTTCATTTAAAATATTTGTGAAGGTCTATCTAGGGCGTGCATTGCTTAAACAGAGCTCTGGATACTCCTCCCCTAGGGCCACAGCTGTCAGTAAAAGGAATCTTTCATGCTTGGCTGGCAGAGCTGTGATCTCAAGGGGACAAAGCTGGCAAGGACAATGCTGATGGCTGCTGTGTGTCAGCCTTTTCGGACAGTAACCATACCTGACAGAGAAAATTTCATGATGTGTTCCTTCTTGCCTCCTTTTGTTTGGTTGCTAAAAATGTAAAGTTAAGAGCTCACCAGTGTTGTTCTCAATGTTCTTTCTTATTTGCAAGGGTTTCATGATGTCACAACATTTATCCTATGATTCTGTGAGTCTGGGTGGCTACCTCAATCTCTTTCTTGAGAGATTCAGTTTTCATTGGAGAAATATTTTACACCCTTGTTTTTGTTTATTCCTATATTATTACTTTTATTTTAGTTTTGAGATTTTAATATCATTACATCATTTCTCTCATGCCTTTCATTCTTCTAAAAACCTCCCACATACACATCTTGCTCTCTTTCAAATTCATGGCCTATTTTTCATTACCTGTTGTTATATGCATATATGTATGTACATAAATTACTAAATAAAACCAGCTCAGTCTATATAATGTTACCTGTATGTATGTTTTCAGGGCTGAACCAATTGGTGTGCTCTTTCCTTGGGAACATTAATTTTTTTTAAAGAAGTGTATGGGCTGAGTGCAGGGAATCTTATGAAAGAAGGGAGAGGTAGAAAGATTTGGAGGGGACAGGAGCTCCACAAGAAGAGCAAAAAAAAAATCTGGGCACAAGGGTCTTTTCTGAGACTGATATTCCAACCAAGGACCATGGAGATAACCTAATAACCTAGAACCTCTGCACAGATGTAGCCCATGGCAGCTTAGTATCCAAGTAGGTTCCCCAGTAATGGGAACAGGGACTGTCTCTGACATGAACTCAGTGGCCTATTCTTTGATCACTTCCTCTTGAGGGGGGTGGAGCCTTACCAGGCCACTGAAGCAGACAATGAAGCCAGGACTGATGAGGACTGATAGACTAGGATCAGGGGGAAGGGGAGGAGGATCTCCTCTATCAGTGGGAGAGGGCCATGAAAAAACTTGGGGGATGGAGGGTGGGGCTAGGAGGGATTACAGCAGGGATACAAAGTGAATAAACTATAATTAATAAAACAATAAATACATTTTAAAAAAGTGTATCTCAAATTGTTCTTAATTGGCTCGAACTTCTAAACTGAGATTCTTGGTTTATAAAGGGGTAGAACTTGGTGCTACTTCTCATTTTTGAGTCTTCTGATTAAGTAAGACAGCATCCCCAGAGATATTTAGCACCTTTACAATTTACCAGTTTGAAAGGCCATACACAATTCTCACCCATTGATTATCATAAATATCTCCAAATGATAATTCTTAAACTGCTTTTGATGGCTAATCTTGGTTGTCAATTGTCAACTGCCTATATCTGGGATAAACTAAAACAAAAGCTACTGAGCCCTTTTTGCAAGGGATTTTGCTTGATCAGCTGATTTAAGGGAAAAAGATCCACCAGAAGTATATGTGGCACCACCCGGTGGCTGTCCTGGGAGTAGAAAGCTTTGCTTTTTTGTTTGCTCTCACTCTTGCTGGTAAGTTCATCTATCAGATGCTGTGGTGTTCCTCTCCTAATCAAATTTTCAGGGTTCCAACATGCGCTGAAGACCATAAACTTTCTAGAAATGCACCAGGCCTCTAGCCTTAGATTGGAACTGCTGAGACATCCATCCTGTAAGACAGTCTAATAAATCCCCATTAAACATATTTTAGTCACTCTGTCAGTCGGATCATTTAGAGAATCTGGACTTATATACTCTCCTCTCCTTCCATCCCCATATTCATGACCCCAAACATCTCTAACTTACATGCTCTTTTAGTTTTTAATGTCATCACTGATGTTTTCCTAAAATGCCAAGTTCAATAGTTGGTAACTAAAATGCACTTTCTATACTACTACTTCATAGAATGTTTTAGTACAAAAGACATGATATTGATAAGTTAACTTGTGGTCCAAAATTCTGTTTTGAAATAAACCAATGAATTTTGTATCAGATGTGTATTGAGTTGCAAAAATGAAAGGGAAGGAATTAGGCCTGGATTTCAATGGATCCCTATAATTGTATTAGCTGACCCTATAGAAAGCTGTGATGTTGGTTAGGATAGACCTTTTCCTTTAGAAGAGATGATGAGAGGGTTTTGTGTCCCACCAGTGATGTGTGAATATGAAAATGAACATATCCTATCTGGAGATATAAGGGAATGAGGCTTCTTTCTTTTGCTAAAAAATTCTTTGAAGATGGTTGATGATTTCCAACCATCCTTCAAAATCCTGCTTCTGGGAGAACAAGTCTTTTCTTCCTAGATAAGGACCCATTCAGTAAACCAGCATGCTTACCCGATATGATGTCATTTTTCTAACAGAAAAGTTTTCAAATATCCTACTAACGGGCACTTATGGAGAATCTCAATAGCACATTATCATGAGCCCCTCTAAAGGGTTTATCCTGTATTTGTACCTTGTAAGAAACAGCTGTAAAATAAAAGAGAATCCTTAGAGGTCAGGAGAAAATTATCAAGAAAGAGATGCAGACGAACTTGGATTAGGTCTGAAGCCCATGGCCACAGAGGTCAGTAAGAAAAATTATTTGTGCTCAAAGGTCTCAAAGGTCATTGGAAAGCTGAGGAGAGGTTTAATGCTGAAGTTCCTTTCAAGGCTTCTCAGATGATACCTTTGTTTCCAAAGGTAACTGTAAGGCAGCCCCATTACAGTTACCCCAGGATTAGCAGCAGATACAGGTGTCTCCACACCATCAGCATTCTCTGAAGTAACTGCCCAGGCAAGTCCAAATGGCCAATAGGCTTAGCTTCTTTCCCACATCACTGAAACTTAAAAACCAAAACAAAACAAAATGAATTTCATGTTAAAACATGCTGTGCTCAGAGTTCTCTTTCTTGAGGATCATAACAGGCATCATAGTCAATAGCTTTTCTGAAAGTCATCTTAGTTCAAATATGAACTACATAGGAGAGGAGGATCTAGATCTTTTCTAGCCATCCTACTGACCAAAATTCTAGAATAGATGCTCAACAATATTTATTAAAGGAGCCCTTGAGTCAGTGGTTGAGAACTATTTATATAATGGTACTCTGTTTTTGCCCAGAGAGTTTAAGATTATTTTGCTAACAGAATTTTATCCTTTTAACAGCAGACACACCCACGTTGAAGCTTAATACCCAAACAGAGCAAGCAGGCCTGTTGTGTACGTAATTTAGCTGGGAGCAGAGTGTCTTTCTGTAAAGACCATCTGCACATTTTAAAAGCAGAAGAAGCTCATGAAGTTGAATCCTCCCTTCAGATTCTAATTCAATTAGGTACCAGACTGAAGGGAGCTGTATGTGTAAGGTAATCAGGCCATCAATACTGCTAAGAATTGTAATCAGTCAGAGCAGCCATGTTGGCCAGAAGAGCAGACAGTGTCTGTGTCTGGCCTTTACTTAATGGGAACACAATCACAGTGCAGGAAACATGAGGGAACAGCTCTCTGTGACACAGATGGAGAGAAGTGGGGAACCCGGCAGACACTGCAGATGTGAAGGTGAAGCTTGTGACACCAAACTCTATGAAAAGGCTGAAGAGAACCATAAATGACCTTAAAATGAATAACCAAATATAAATGGCACATAAACTTCCGAGCCTAGAGAAATAGTCATGAAACATTCCACCCCCCTTTTCTGGTGGTGGCTGGTAGCTCTACAGCTGAGAATCAGCACACGCGGTGTGGTCATAACGGCCCTTCTTCTTTTTTTACAGAAATTTACAAAGAGAGAATTTTAATGACTTGTTTGAGCACATCATCCAACACCAATAAAAGCAAGTGGCTACTTAGAGCCATCTCTCTCTACATGTGCAAATGTAAGTTCATAGCTCCAATCGTTATAAAAGATGTGAGTGCCTATCTCTTGACTTTTAGTTATATCAAGTAGAAGATCATTGCATTCACATCAGAGTGGATGATCACAGATGGTGTCCATTTAACAATTAGGTCATGGCTTTAAAACAGCCACTTTTTGACCACTTTCTAGGATTCAGACCCCATGATATGGTTTAATATTTCAAAAAGACCACTTAGTAAGGTACACATCTAGTAATAGGATTTCTGCTTTCCAAGTGCACAGAGCTTTACAAATAAAATTATAACATAACATGAGAAGTAGTCCTTTGGGGTAGCATAGTATAAACATGAACATTTATGAAAGTGCTTAGACTAATTCCTGAAAGTCAGGAAGTCTTCCTGGGGAGCTGGAAGGTGAATATTTTGAGAGTTAAAGGACAAGACTTTATGAGGGTTAGGTGCGATTTCCTGAAGGGAGTTTCTAAGTACTTGATGTAGGTTCTGTGGTTCTGGTAAGTGTCCCCAAAAGTCTTTATGTAAGCATTTGGTTCTCAGGGTAACACTTTTGAATGCTATGCTATGTAGACCTATAAGAGGCAGGCCTAGTAGGAAGTCCTTAGGTCTTCGGAAGTGTGTCACCAAAATCTATTTGGGGATCCAGGACAGGCATTTTTTTTTCTGTCATAATTGGCTGTTTTCAAGTTTTATTTTTTTTTATTAATTACAGTTTATTCCCTTTGTATCCCAGCTGTAGCCCCTTCTCTCCTTCCCTCTCAATTTCACTCTCCCTCCCTCATCTCCTCTCATGCTCCTCTTGAAGTCCACTGATAGGGAGGTCCCCCTCCCTTTCCCTCTGACCCTAACCCTCAAGTTTCATCAGAACTGGCTGCATTGTCTTCCTCTGTGACCTGGTACAGCTGCACTCCCCCCAGGGGGAGGTGATCAAAGAGATAGCCACTGAGTTCATGTCAGAGACAGTCTCTGTTCCCCTTACTAGGAAACCCACTTGGACACTGAACTGCCATGGGCTACATCTGTGCAGGGGTTCTAGGTTATCTCCATGCATGGTCCTTGGTTGGAGTATAAGTCTCAGAAAAGAACCCTGTGCCCAGATTTTTGATTCGGTTACTCTCCTTGTAGATATTCTGTCCCCTTCAGGTCTGTCTATTTCCCCCTTCTTTCATAAGATTCCCTACACTCTGTCCAAAGTTTGGCTATGAGTCTCAGCCTCTGCTTTGATACCCTGCTGGGTAGAGTCCTTCAGATGCCTTTTGTGGTAGGCTTCTGTCCTGTTTCATCTTTTCTCCCTCTTTCGATGCTCATCTTTCTGAGTGAGGACTGATCATCTTACCCAGGGTTGTCCTCCTTGCTTAGCTTCTTTAGGTGTACAGATTTTAATATGTCTATCCTATATTATATGTCTAACACCTGCTTATAAGTGTATATATACCATGTGTGTCTTTCTGCTTCTGGGATACCTCACTTACGATGATCTTTTCTAGTTCCTATCATTTGCTTCCATATTTCATGATTTCCTTGTTTTTAATTGCTGAGTAGTTTTCCAGTGTGTAAATGTACCAGAATTTCTGTATCCATTCCTCAGTTGAGGGGCATTTGGGTTGTTTCCAGGTTCTGGCTATTAAGAATAAAGCTGCTATGAATATAGTTGAGCAAATGTCCTTGCTGTGTATTTGAGCATGTTTTGGATATATGCCCTGGAATGGTATAGCTGAATCTTGAGGAAGCACTATTCCTAATTGTCTGAGAAAGCGCCAGATTGATTTCCAAGGTAGTTGTACAAGTTTACATTCCCACCAGCAATAGAGGAGGGTTCCCCTCTCTCCACCTCTTCTGCAGCATGTGTTGCTGGACAGGCATTTTTACCTCTCTGTTCCTGCTGAAGTTGGAGACATTTTACTGTGACATGCAGTCTCTTCTGCAGTCCATACCTATACTATGCTACTTAGATTATGAATGTCTCAAACTGTGGCCCAAATAGACAGTTTCTCACTACGAAGTTACCTTAGGCATTTCATGGTAGAAATGCGAAGCTAAGAAATATAAGGGGCCAATGGAGTCAGAGGGTAATATAAGTTCTAGGCATAAAATGGCACATGTTCATGGTACAGTTCTCGCCCTGGTACAAATTAAAACCATAGGAGGAGGTATAATCTCTTTCTTTTGTAGTTGGTCATTCTCCTCATTTGTGAAATGTGAGCAGTGATGAAATGAACTGTGGGTTGTTAAGATGATCAAACTATCACAGTGGTAAAGCATTTGGAACAGCACAAGCTCTTATTAGCAGTAAGAAATTTTGACTGAGAATGACTATTATTGTTGCTTATAATGTGAACTGCTTCTGAAACATGTGACGTACTTAGTGGAACCTCTTTCTCAGACAGAGTATACACCCTAGAGCTGATAGGTCTTGGCATGTTCTACGAGGAAGTCAGATCTTGTGTGAGATCTCCCTGCTTTTCCAGCTCATCTGACTCCTTAACTTTGGTGCAGGAGGGCTGGTGGAGTCTTAGAGACTCCCCATGAGAAAGTAAAAACAAAAGAAAAACATGCGAAGAATGCTTTTGTTTATGATAATACAACAAAATATCACAGTGAGCAATTTACATATTAGGAATATATTTCTCAGTTTTATATACTGAGGGACTCAGTGATTGAGGTGACAAAAGATTCTATTCCTGGTAAGGGGATTGTTCTTGACTTTAAGCTTCCTCTTGCTATATCCTCGTGTGGCACCTCTTTTATCGGGGTACTAGTGTATTCTTGGGGGTTATAGTCTCATGACCTCACTTAAACTTAATTTTCTCACCTCAAGGCACTAACTCTTTATATCATTGCATTGGGCTTTGGGGCTTTAACACTTAAATTTGTGCATAAGGGGTGTCTTCTAAGTCATGTGCTTCACAACCAGTTCATATTATAAGCAAAAATAATAGTTATTTTCAGTCATTCATTACATAGCAGTGAGATCGTGGGTTAGATAGCATTTGCTGCTGCTGTGATATTCTGAAGAGAGGGTGTATGGCAAGCCCTCAATTTATGTGGTTGTATATGAGCCTGAGGAGGATGGAAATCTCACTGATAAGTATAAATAAAGTAACACAGGTATCGATACAGTGTGATTGGAGAGGAGGTCTGCTTATAGCTGGAGGAATCTAAGTCAAGTCACAGGACAGTGTGGTCTGTTTAGCTAGGTCTGTCTGTAACCCACACAAAGAGGCATGGCATATATTACAGCGATGCTACAGAAATTGCTTGGAGGCTGTTGATAACCTTTGATTTTCCCATATCCATTTTTTCCCAACTAAACTTGGAGCAATGTTCTTCCAATAGTAAGTCCTGATCCGAGTTGAGTTCCCATTTTTCATATAGATGGCTACTCATAAACTGTTTTTATACAGAAATTCTGGAGCTGGCACTGAGTCGGCATAGCATAAAACTTACAGAAGAATTTGTCTCAGCAGAAAACTCTACAGGGTTTTCTGATGGACAAGGTTAAAAAAAGGCAAGACTTACTAGACGAAGCAGATTTTAATAGAAAATCTAGTTTTGTTTGGAAACAGATATCTTCTAGAAAGCTCCCTAACTATTTAAAAATTTTATTCATTGCCATTTTATTGCTTTTTGGTACCCCATATTTTATGTAGGACCCTTAAGTTGCTGTACAGTTTCTGCCAAGCCTAGTACTTTATAGCAATGTACTTTATGCAACACAGAGGTGATTTTTGAATTCTTGACCTTGTCAGATGATTTAGGAAATAGTTGCAGCTGGATTTGCAAGAGTGTAGAAGGGATTTAGAATAGCATTGTGAAATCGATATGGCAACAGACCACCAGCCCTGTTTGAAGAGTATTCTTGAACAATTCTATATATTTGTTAAATATTACCAAACAATATAGAGTAGTTATAACTGAAGGGTAAATAAAGACAAAGAATTACTCAAAACTCTATAGAGCAGAGGTTCTCAACCTGTAGGTCATGATCCCTTTGAGGGCAGTTGAGCCTTTTAGGAATGTTACCTAAGAGCATCTGCAAACACAGATATTTTATGATTCATAATAGTAGCAAAATTATATTTATGAAGAATAAACAAAAATAATCTCATGCTTGGAGTCACAACAGCATGAGGAACTATATTAAAGGGTCACAGCATTAGGAACGTTGAGAACCACTAGTATGAGTGAGATGTTTAAACATGTATTAGGCATCTTCGTTCTTTTGCTGCATCCTTCAGCTCTTCTGCACCTCCCAGAGCTCTCAGCACAGTGCTCTTCTTGCTGCTTTCTTTATGACACAAGGTCTGTTTCCTCTACCCTAGGAACCCTACTTGTAACCCAGACAGGCACTCTCCTTCTAGCTAGAGAGCAGAAAACCCCCTTATTTGCAGGGCTCTTCTTGTTGCAATGAAACCAAGTCAAAACAGATGCGGGGATGATCCAGAGGCAGCTAGTCAGAGGTAGCAGTTAGACTGTGTGGAAAACTCCACGATGTAAGGTGGGCCTTTCACCAGTGGGTAAGAAATTTAGTGTGTCTAAAGATCTTACTTTGATACCTTTCAGGGATATCTAGAACAAAAGAGAACTGAGTTTTCAAGAAAGTTTATTCCTCCAATTTCTCTTGTGGCCTTTTATCTATGTGATTTTGCTTTGCATTTTAATAAACTTTTGAGTTAGAATACATTTGTGAAAAAAAAAATGGGACCAGTATTTCCGAACCTCATTCACAGTGGTCAAGATTGAACCAACTGTAGAAAAACAGAGAAACTGATGAAAAAGACTAAACGGCACACAAAGTGTGGAAGAATGTGTCTTTCATCATTTGTCTGAGCTACTTAACAGAAACAATAAGAAGAATGAGTATGTTAAATAAAACGTGAGGCAAGAATGAGAGTATTTAGCTTATTTGCCTTAAGTACTTTTTTTTTTAACATGTCTACCTTCTCTTATTGAACCGTTCTGTTGAATCATCCTGAGAAATTTTCGTTTATTCCTTTTCCACTTTTGTGTGGATTATATAAATAATTGAAATTATAATATATTCTGTTGAAATAAAATGGCAGTGTATGTGCACCCATTTAGTAAATATAAATTCACAGAAAAATGGTATATCTGTAAAGTTAGTGGTGTTGAAGTCAGCCGCAGGGACTTGTGACATGGGTCTTGTTATATCAGGCAGGATTTCTTAATGATAACATTAATACAGCAGTGAGGCAATACAAGAAAAATTGGCACCTATTCTGACATTAAATTATGGTAGAATTCATTTACTTAAAAAATGGTCAGGAAAGTTAATGGTACTAAGTAATGAATCACTCTAAGAATTCCTTATTATATTTATTTGTTTTTCTGTTTAAGAAAATTCAAAATTATTGAAGAAACTTTACCTGACTCCTATTGTTTTTATGTCATTATTTATTTAAAAAGGAAATTTTATTATGTGTCTTCTCTGAAGGTGTGTTCCAATTTCAAATCATCTATGACTGAAAAAAACAAATCGATGATGTTTCAGTGCTTGGAATTTATAGAGCATTACCTAGAGACCATGGAGGTGGATTTCTTTTACCCCATTTTCCTTAATTATTACTGTTACACACACACACACACACACACACACACACACACACACACACACACACCCTACTGAGTCCATTTGGTGTGGCATATATGTGTATGTGTTTAGGGCTGACCATTTACTATTGGATAAACAATTAGCAGACATATCTCTGGGGATGACTAATTTCCATTTATTACCAGTCATTTATTGCCTGTAGCTCTTCATCTAGGAGAGGGGTCTTGTGAGGTTTTCCCGATCCATATTGGCATGTCAACTGGTGCCGTCACTGTTCAAGTCTTGCTGAGGCAGCTGTGTTGAGATTTAATGTGTGTATGTCTTGTCTTATATAGAAGGCATTTATGTCTTCATTGCTTCTACAATTTGCACATCTTTTCCAAGAGTAGATGTGGTTACCTAGATGTCTACTCTTCAACAAACAAACAAAACAAAAATGAAACAAATCACCAGTTATTTTAATCTCTTTTCCTGTAAGCATCTCACAAACATTCAGTAAGGGTATAGATTAATTGCACACCATAAATGAAGTACTGCCTAAACTCTCATACAGAAGATGATACATAATGACCATTTCACTTTCTTGCCTATTTAACTGTAATACAATCATTCTTTTTTCTTCACAGGTAGTGACCTTTCACTTATTTATTTTTTATCTTATTTATTTAGCATTTGTTTAGCATATGGCTAGTGAATCAACACATATGGATTTTAATCCTGACAGCCTTACTTTCCCAGACAACTGGTAACTGCATCTTACTTTTAGAACACGATTAGAGAGTGCAAAGTGTTGAAGAATGTCCAGAAAATCGTATGTTGACATACAAAGTGTGCTGTATGTCTACTTGCTCTTTAAACTTTCCATTAACTAACTTTACTTAACTGGATCAAATCATTAAAGTTAAAGTTGTGTAAAGAAATATTCTTTCTTGACTATAGAAGACACAGAATACACTGTGTATAAAACATCATGTCTCACTCCCTGTACAGCACCAGGATTTATTCAGTTGTGTAAACTTAGTTATTAGTCTTTAGACATAAAGTATTTCTCTGCATAGTGTGAAGGTTTTTCTCCTGTTTGTAAATATTAATGTAAAAATTTGAATGTGAAGTTCCTAGATAAGAGGAGAGGACAAACAATGGGGAGGGGAGGAGGAGAGAGAAGAGAGAAGAAGAAAAAAGAAGAGGAGGGAGGAGGAATAAAAGGGGGGAAAGGAAAGAGAACACATGATCAAACTATGAATTTGACTGAAGGCAACCTTAACTTTGGGAGGTCTAAGATACCTGAGAACCTCCCCGCTCCTTCTCCATCCGATCTCTCCCCATCCTCCTCCTTTCCATCCTTCTTCTCTTTCATATCTCTTTCTCTCCATCCTCTTTCTTCTACTCCCCATCCTACACTCCTCTTCTTTTTCTTCCATTACCCAGTTTATTTATATCCAGTGGCAGGATTTTTTGTTTTGAAGCTACTTTCATGAACAAGTCCTCAGGATAGAACTAATAGTTCTGCTTCTTAGCTATAACTGCCCGGCAAATCCCATGATGACCATTCCTGTTCACAGCCCAGCTGCTTTAACCATGCATGAAGATTTTCTAGGTTTTTGCTACCAAAATTCGCTTTAGAAGCTCTTGTCATTTTCCTGGATGGCTTTGTTATACTCATTTCTTTTAGGCTTTCCATATCCTACTGCCATCTGCTTTCTTTTCTTTAGAAAATTGACTATTATATTAATTTGATAACAACTTGACAGATTTCAGCATCATTGCATGCTTACCTCTGTGTTGTATCATGTGAACAGTATTTGAGGTTTGGGGCTCACTATAGAAACATACATGAGCCTACATGGTTTCAGTTACATATCTCTTGTGTGTTGTTTGTTATGTGTAATATTTTTATTCCGCATAGAACTCCAGAAAGAGTTTTTTTAAATAATATCTATATTTAAATAGTTGGCATTTGCAAAGCCTGGCTGATTTCATAATCAAAGTCTTTTCAGTGTTGTGATCCTATTTTAAAATAGTAGAGAACATATCCAAAGGATCAGGTGAAAGTGTTGTACATTTAGAATTTTAAATATTATTTGTACTCTAATTTCTGTAGCTTTGTGTTTAGTGCTTGTCTTACAATGGAATAAAAAGTAATTGTAGGTGATGAAGTTGACTGCATGAGTGGATTAGCATTTTCAACATTGGTTTGATCATTAGAAGGAAAACACTAATTTAAACCTCTGTATTTTTTTCTTTAAGCCCACTTCTTACTATTGTATTAACATAAAGTATTGAATTTTCACTGCACATAAACTAAAAGTATAGGTTTGTCTTTGTATAGCAAAAACAAAGGAGAAATGTGTTATGTACTATTTTTTCTTCAATATTATAAGGTTATGATATTGGAAATAAGGTATACTAATATTTAATAAATACTGGACATGTGTTTCCAATATGTAAAACATATACAGATGATTACATAAAATACCATGAATCTTTACCAATATTTTTTCTTTTAGAAATCACAGCCCTTTGAATGTTGAATAGTTCATCTATTTAAGCTTTTACTATTCATCCATTTGTACTTTGAGCAGAATCTTTTAGCTAAAGAACTTATCATATCATGTATTTTTCTTAGTATAGGCTTCAAATTATAAAACTTCATCTTACTTGTTTGAATATTAAAGTTATGTTATATTTTCATAATCTGAATCTGTAATAACAAAAGCATCACTGAAACTATAACTGAAGCAAAGAAAAGTAAAAAAAAGAAAACTTTACAAGAAGAAACCTGGAGTCATGCATCCCAAAAGGTCAATATCACAGCAACAGACTGGACGGAAGCTTCGCTAAACCATCATGCTCACAGTGCCAGTTTCTGGTGATCACCAGCCAGGGTGGTAATTATTGCTGGGGATGCTCTCTGACAAGGAGACATGAAACAGTGGCTTTTTTTTCTCATGTTAACCTTGGAGTCTGAGATAATTTTTTCCCCTCAATTTACTATGATGGCATTATCAAGCAGGACATTTTTCCATAATAATTTGCACATTCATTAATAAAACATTTACTACACAGTAATTGAATGCATATAATGAAAGTTGATACAGAGACAATAATAGAAAAGGGCAGGATGGTCCCTTGATGAGTCAGAAATGAGCGAAAATAACCACTCTAGATTGTGCCAGAGAGAGAGAGAATCTCTCCATGGGATGAGTTTGATGGCCCTGTTGCAGGAATTCTTGGTTTCCTCATAATAAAAATTCAGTAGGAAAGACTAAATTATGCACCATTCCCTTAATAGAATGACATTAACTCAGTATACCATAATATTTTCCATCTCCTGGCACAACTTAATACAGGTAACAAGTCTCTGATTTTATGTCTCTATTGATGTTTACAGAAAATTCTGACAATCTGTTTGTTCTGCATCTTAAACAAGCAACTGTAGATTTCGTATATTATAACCCTTTATTCCCACAGTCACTACATTCACAGTAGATTGTTTTCTTAAAGGTCAAGAAAGTGTATCTGGAAACAATTATTATCTTTACACTATTAAATTATATGTTCCTAATGATTATTCTATTAGCTGAGAAATAGTTGTGTTAATTATAAAGAGATCAGATATATGAGACTGAAGTAGTTGTATAGATTTAAATTGTCATTCATGAACTTTCTTGTAAAGAATTCCAAATGACTGAGCATGTTTCATTTTCTACATTATTAGTATTTAGCAACTGTTTTGCATAGATATTGAGAAATCAAAATTGACTCACAGTTCAGGAAGGTTGAGTTCCTCAAAGCATACAAAGATGACCCATATAATGTGTTCTTGGAGATTTGATGCTAAATGGACATGGCTATTAACTCTTAAGCAAAGAAGATTAACTCAGGAAGGAAGAAAAAAAGCTGTGCTGGGAAATGGATTAAAAAGTCAAGAAATGAGTTGACACTTTACATTTTTAATATGGTAAAATTATTCACATTTAACCTTCTCGCTGTTCTCTCCCGCATCTACTCACGGGATGACCTACAGAGACTTCTTTAGGATTCCAGCGGATGCAAACAGACTGCACAGTGTTATGTTGCTATTTTTTTCTTCTATATTGTCCGCAACAATGACTGTTAGAGACTACCTGCCTCATGTCATTCCGCCAGATGCTCACCAGGAGTACACATGGTTATTGACGCAAAGGAAATACATCTTGGGTAGCTGAGGAAATTACGAATCCCATTTGTGAACTGTGGCAGGGTGACATAAGTAGCTCCCTTATTTTCTTAGAAATGTTTGTATCTGTACATAGGTAGAGCAGATGCTTTTCCACGTGTGAAATACAGTATGTTTGTAATGTCTAAATGGCGTTAATTTTGCACAGCAGGGCTTCAGTTATCAAAGAGAAGAATAAAGATTATTCAAGGACTTCACTTCATTTTATAATTTTGGAAAAAGACCTGTGAATTTCTGGTTCTATATGGAATACTTTCATCATGTTAGGTGGAATTATGAATTCATTATCTTTATTTGGAGAGTAAGTATAGCTTAAAGTGATGGGTCTAGGTACCAAGGTAGCAAGGAGTATATTTCTTATGGTTAGTGTTGTGTGTTTTTTGACAGGGATGGCACATGCAGAGGCATAGACGTAAACATTGTGCTGGTGTGTGTGTGTGTGTGTGTGTGTGTGTTAGTATATTTTTGAGAGATTATTTGTTGAGTCATGTGACTGAGTAGAGAAAACTGTGTTCCTTAAAATGAGAGTGTTTCTGTCCAGTCAGGTATGCCGATTACTTGATATTGGTGTGTGTTCTTCATGTTTACTTCTGTTCTGTGCTTACCTACTGATAGCAAGTGAAAATAATCTAAGACTTAATGTGCTAGCCAGAAAACAGTTAGCTGTTATTTCCTTCATTTTATGTACCTTATATATCTTGGGAGGTATAGTCTCCAAGCAAATTAAACAATATCAACAGCAAATGCTTCTACAATTTTGGTGGTTGGTAAAAAATGGCAATGTTACATTGGCCTGAGTATTCCTGAAATTTGCATGACATTAGTATCAGTTATACAAATTTCATAGGCCTACTGGTCTTAGCAAAGAGGAGTTGGTGGTATAGAGCATCTGAAGGGCAGTGTGAGCCCCTTAACATCTACATTATGTTTGCATCAAAATATAGTCTAGCTGAATGTATATGGAACTGCATTTAAAGATATGGATTCACCATCTGGCTTTGTTCATAACCAACTTTTTTCCCTTTTTTTTTCTTCTTTTTTGCTACTGAATTACTTACATCTGAAGTTGAGTTTCTATCCATTAAATGTCCCATTTCAAAATGTGTTCAATCAGTGTACAAAGTGAAATTTATGCTATAAATATAAAATGGTGTCTAAGACAATAAGCAGCATTGATCAGCATAGTAAGGCTGCTATCATGCATCACTTACTAATGAGGATATATTCTGAGAAATGAGCCATAGATGATTGGTTATTGTGGGAAATAGCACAGAATGTTCTTACCCAACCCAAATAATACAGCCTAACCCACATGTCATATGGACTAATGTTATTCTGGCCATGTTGAAAGAAGTAAGAACATGAAAAAAAATGATGCAATGTAGATATAGTAAACAGGAGATAGATGAGGTTTCCATGAGGTAAAACTGTCATTTATTATCATTATCAAATATTGTTCACGAGATTGAATTCTATAAACCATACATTTATATAATTGACAATGCCGTTGTTTTATTTATAGCAAAGTCACTACAAACACATGAATAATGTGGTGCCTGTTAGTTTTTGTCTCCTTGATACAAGTTAGTGTCATCTGGGAGAAAGAAGCCTCAATTGAGGAACTGTCTTCAGCAGATTGACCTGTAGGCAAGTCTTTGGGGGTGGGGGTAAGGGATTTTCTCACTTGTTGGTTGATATGGGAAAGCCCAGCCCCACTGTAGAAAGTGAGAGCTGTAAGCAGGGAAACCGAAGCTATGTGATAAAAGTAACTGAGCAAGCAAAAGATCAGTATTCCTCTATGTTCCTACTTCCAGGTTTCATCTTGAGCCTTTGCTTTGGTGTCCTTAAATGATGGACTATAATCTGTAAAACCAAAGAAACAGTTTCAGTTCCAAGTGGCTCTCAGTCATGGTGTTTATCACCACAAGAGACAGTAAACCAGACCAAATGTGTTGTACCACAGTCTTATGACATGTCTTCTTTCAGCTTTATTACACTCTTCTTGAATCACAGCCATGCACACAGCAGTCCTTACCAATTAAAACGCCATGCTGTGCACAACTGTAGTGTTATATAATCAAGATGCAATTTAAAAAGTGCCTGTGTTATGAAGACATCAACCCTTCTATTTTGCTTTTCTGCACAGTCTCTGCAATTGGCTGCAACAAAATACTCTGGTAAGACTCTAGGGTTAATTTCCTTTTCTGTATTTGTCTCCTCATTTCAGCATCTTGCTTTGCTAATGAATAGATTGTGTATTTCTGAAAACTCCAGTTCACCTGAGATAGCACTGAACTCCATCATTGGCACACAGCTATAATTTGTGAAGCAGTGGTCAACAGTAATTTGAACCCTTGGAGTTCACCTAGAAGTTGCTGTTCTACATGGTTCTTGATGAAGGGTCGTTATCACTTTTAAATAAAGAAATCTGGAGAATTCCAGTAAATTGTCTGGTAGTCTGGACATCCTTTGAAAACTTTTTGCAAGGATTTTTCTTTTGAAACAAAATTAGTTGCAGCTTTTCTTTTTCCTCCTTTATGTGCCAATAGGCAATGTCTTGGTGGAGACAGTTCTTCAAAGAACAGAAAGTTCAAGGTGCTGAAATGGCTATTTTGTAGCAGCACGGTAAGATTCCTTTTCTTGTATTTATCACTAACACCTCTGATGGCTTATGGCCTGTAAAAATCCCTTAGCTGCTCTCTTACCTTGTCAGCCATTCACCTTAAGGCATAAGTCATTGTAAATGATTCGATCAACCAGAGAGCTTGGTCAGGGAGATTTTGTACTTTAACAACTTCTCATGAAAAGAGTGTAATATATTTGAGAATCTACCATGGTAGATGGCCCAAGGCATCAGTTTTCAGTATCGCTCATCTAGGCTTGTAGGGAAGAATGTCACTGAGTGCACTGAACCAGTCAAGGCCCCAGAGCAAAGAGGTATTGCCATAATTAACTGGAAAAATTTAATGTATTATTTCAGACCTTCATACTTCTATAAAGCTTACTTCCTTGGTTGGTTCTTCAGCCAGCAATATACATTCCCCTAAGACCTTGTTGGTAATACATAGTTTCTGGCCTTTCTCAGATGTATGATAAATGTCAAAGTGATTTATTTAAACATTAAGGTTTGTAAAGTACCATTCTAAATTTGTAGGAAATGGTGCCATAAAAAAAATAGGGGCTTAGCTTTGCTTGTTTTTTTTTTTATTTTTATTTTTTTATCTTGTTAATACAAATTTTTGCTTCTTTCCATAGCTTGTCTTTTCTTTCAGCAGTGAAGCCATGGACTCTACCCCACAAAACATATCTTGTTTGATGTTGAAGCTTGTCATTTCATAAGATCCATCCTTTCCAAAACCTTCATAACAACCACTTGTGTTAGATCAGGCTGTGGACAGTCTTCATTGGTATATAACAACTTGATGTCTTTCTGTTAACTCACTTCCACTTTTGCCCTTGACTCCTGCCTCTCAGCCGAAGCGGACACACTGGTGTGCATCTCGGGATAAGTCCTGCGCATGTGCAAGAATGGCAATAATTGGAGCAAGATCCATCAGTGCCACATGGTTTGCTGTTAATATTGACAGTGACCATTTATATAGAATCCTGCATTACTACATACGTCTGACTTGAGCACGTCTGTGTATGGTGAAGTGCATGCCAAGAAATCAGGAAATGCTGCCTGACATGTGCCAGAACATAAGTTGTGGTCCTGGTGGGGAGGGCCGGTATTTGTAACATCAAATACCAAATATAAATTTTAAGTTAGTGTGTGAGTGTGTGCACTTCTGGGTGTCTGTGTCTGTTTATATATGAATACACATGAGTTTATACCTGCACTTGCAAATGAAAAGACCAGAGCAAAACACCATATTGTTATTACAGCTTTCTGTATTTTATTTTCCTGAGACATAGAACCTGAAGCTCTCATGTTTTGTTTGAGCTAAGCTGGAGGCGTGAAAGCCCCAGAGATCCTCCCATCCGGCGCTAAGATTATGCGTATGTGCAGTGACATCTGACTTTTTACATCCAACTTAGATACTCACACTCCCACAGCAAGTGTTCTCACCCACTGAGCCAGCCCCCCAAATTATCAAGTTTTAATGTTAGAGATTCCCTGAAAATTGAAGAATGGGGTGAAAAATAAAGGCAGATTCTTCAATGAAATGGGATAGCTTTCCAGGAGAGCAGTAGCATCCAGAGACACTGCTCTTTTCACCTTGTGGCAAGAAATTCTAATAGTCTTTCTGTTTGGAATCAATCACTTCATGAATCACTAGGAGTGGCCCCTCAATAGTGGTAAAATTCAGTAATTGTTAAAGCTAGTGGCTTCAAGAAATCTTCTGTAATTGGAATATATGTGTATATGTTTCCAAAGACAGGAAAGAATGATCAAAGTCTAAACAAAACATAATACTCTAAACTCAAGTCTTTTGAGTAGAAAGCTACAATGCTTTGTTTTTTATTTAAGAAGTTTTAATTGACAGAGAAGGAAATGGAAGAACAAAACTTCATTAGGATGAATTTTTCAGCTTTGTAGGAGCCATTGTCCTGTGGGCAAGTGTGGGCTGTTTGGAAATGCTTGCTTGGGAGAGAAAGTTGTTATTTGGCAATCAGGTGTGGCATGTCTCTTCAAAACATTTGGAGCATTTAATTACCTTGAAATGTAATATTACAACTGTCTCTGGTCAAATCTTCTCTTTAAAGCTCTTGATGGATGTAGAATAAAACATGTTTGAGAAAGGTGTGAGTACAAATTTAGAAAATGCTTGCTGCCTTCTATTTTAGTTCCATTTGGCTATTGCAATAAATTGCAAGAAACATTTTTTAGATCAAAATAACAGAAGAGTATTTTGAGTTTTGGAGGCTAGGAGACAGACAGACAGATTGATGGAAAATAGATAGAAGATAGATAGATAAATGATAAAGAGACAGACAGAGGATAGATGAGGTAGAGGTGGGTAATAACAAGGTGTTACTTCTTTTTATTTTCTAGGAAATAATAAGGTTTTTTCTTCAGTGTCTGCTGTCTGATCAACATCCCCGGGCTTCTGGCAACCTCACTTTCATCTCCATCTTCATGGTCTTAGTGCTTCCTGACCATGCCACAACTCTCTCTCAATATTCCTTGTCTCTATCTCTCTTTTTCTCTCCCTCCCTTTCTTTCTTTCTCTTTTCTCTCTCTTTCTCCCTCCCTCCCTCTCTCTCTCCCATCTCTCTCTTTCTCTGTGAAGCATACTGTGCTTACACTTAAGACCTTCCTTAATTATGCAGTCTACACCTTTCTGAACTGACAGCCTCATTGCAGGTGTTTAGGGGAACACCCTAGGTATGGACAAGTAGCTCAGTTCCAAGTTTATACATCTATAAGTCAGATGTAGCCTAAACGAAAGGGGAAACTGGTAAAAAGTTGCTACAAAATTGCTTAATTTAACAAAACTAATCAAAGTATTGAGAAACATACAGAACTGTGGCATTTTGAGAAACAGGCATAATAAAGTGATTCTATTAAGGATTTGCTTGTTCTAGCAACCAAGCAGAACAAATTAAGTATTTTTTGAAAATAATTTTATAAGCTACATTTAAAAACTGGGTCAAAATAATATGTGTGAGAAAGTGGGGTTAATTTTGTCTTTATTTGTAGTATAGTTAACACTTTAAAGTTAACTTATCAATAGGTAATCCTATAGTCTTCCATGTACTTAGATACTATTAAGATATATAATATGGGATAATCATACTAAAATCTGTACACCTAAGGAAGCTAATAACGAAGGAGGACCCTGGGTAAGATGTTCAATCTTCATTCAGAAAAGCAAAAGAAGGGAAACATCAGAAGAGGGAGAAAACAGGGAACAGGACTGGAGCCTATCACAGAGGGCCCTGAAAGATTCTACCCAACAGGGTATCAAAACACACCCTGAGATTCATAGCCAAATTCTTTGCAGAGTGCAGGGAAGATAGTGAAAGAAGGGGAAGATAGAAAGACCTGGAGGGAACAGGAGCTCCACAAGGAGAACAACAGAACCAAAAAAATCTGGGCACAGAGGTCTTTTCTGAGACTGATACTCCTCCAACCAAGGACCATGCATAGAGTTAACTTAGAACCCCTGCACAGATGTAGCCCACGGCAGCGCGGTGTCCAAGATGGTTCCCCAATAATAGGAACAGGGACTGTCTCTGACATGAACTCATGGGCTAGCTCTTTGCACCTCCATCTGAGGGGAGAGAAGCCTTACCAATCCACAGAGGAAGACAAAGAAGCCAGTCCTGATGAGACCTGATAGATTAGGGTCAGATGGAAGTGGAGGAGGACCTCTCCTATCATTGGACTGGGGGAGGGTCATAGGAGAAGAAGATGGAGGGAGGGTGGGATTGAGAGTGGAATGGGGAATGGGGCTACAACTGGGATACAATGTGAATAAACTGTAATTAATAAAATAAAATTAAAATTAAAAAAGATATAACTCTCTAACCAAAGGTCAAAGAGCAGCGTAGCTTAGGCTGCAGCACTATGGGAGCTTCTAGTATTCTGCACACAATGCTTGTAGAACAGTGCTAACATGTTTTCTTGGCTTAAACAATTATGCTGTCAAATGAGGACCAAGATCCAAGTCGTTTAGCACTTTTGGATGCTTTAGCACAGGAAAGCTCACAACACTGGGTACCAGTAAAGGCAACTTAACCCGGCTACAGTCACGAGCTGTAGCCTTGTGGTGAAGATTACAGAAAATGTGAGCACTTTCGATAGTTATAACCTAGTATATCAAGAGGACTAAGTGCTGAAGTAGTTAAAGTTCCTATGGTTAATACTAAACAGCGAATTTCCAGAAATGCAGTATTTTCAACACTGGAAAACTGTTGCTGAATGTACTGCTGCCTCCTGGCAGTAACAGTGACATCAGGGTGAGCTGCCACTCATCAGACTACAATATATCGGAGAAAAGAGAGGGAATAGATAATATGAACTTGGAAAGCCAACAGCCATAATTTGGTATCACTTACAGAAGGACATGAATAGCCCTTCAAAAGGAGTGAGATTGTTGTCAGGCATAGTACGCATGGAATATGCTACAAATCTTGTCAGGGAAGATTGAAAAAAAAAATCACTCAATATTGAGAGTGGCAGATGCCAGGAAGTTGCTCCCATGTGTTAGACACACCCCAGAGTATGAATGGCAGTAACACACTCCAGGCATGCTTCAGTAAGAACAGCTCTGTGTAAACACTGAGCTCAGACTCTTCCATACACAACTGAGACCAGTATTTGAACAAATGTGACAACCGGAGCTTTTCAGAAGCAAGTACCAAAAGCAGCTCTTGTTTTACTTAAAAAGTTAGAAATTAGCTAGCTAGGAAACACTTTGCCTACTGAAGAAAAGGCAAGAGAAAGATGGGGAAGCTGGCAGCATCAGCAATCTGAGGAGGAGACTGATGAGCATGCTGTTCAGGGTTTGGGAGAAGTTCAGCTGTTTGCAGCTGCATGTCACTCTGTTACAAGTGCTCCACGTTCTTATGGTTGCATTCCCTGTGCCTTTCGTGTGTTTTTCCATGATGGAACAGCAGTGTGCTTCTAGGCCTAACAGCATCTTGCAACAATAGGCTTTTCCCACAATGGGAAAGCAAAGTGCAATGATTGGCATATGAGAAGCAATACTAAAGAGAGTGGGTGTGTCTGATAGCTTAGACCTGGCCCTACCATATTTACAATGTCTATACAAACACATCAGACATTTCAGTCCACACAATGAACCCATGCACAACCCTCAGCCCTAACCTGGACATTTGTATATCACCAAGAAGGAGATGGAAAAAAAAGTAAGAACTGGAGGATAGAAAGAAAGGCTGTGACATGCTATCCTCTGGGCATGTCATTGCTATTGTAAACATATCTCCCAGCTCTGGCTTCCTGCACAAAACTGGGCTTGGCCTCAGTCAGTTAGGAATCAGGGGGAGATTCATAGGGCCCTACTCTTCCTTTGTGAACTACTGACTATGGATTCTAGAGGAGGGGCAGTCATTGTCTTCAGTTGTGCATCCACTGATGAAACTACCAGGCTCGAATAGATAGTTTAAAACCACAGCCACTCAGATAGCCACAGTTAAACCCAGTGGTAAATAAAACAAGATTAATGAAACCATGAATAGGAGAATGAAGCTTATAGGGTGAAAGGGAGATTGGCAAGGGTCAAAGAGTATTAAGAGAGAGTAATGAGAATGTCTTACATAAATTGAAAAGTTGTTAAAAAATTTAATACAAGTTTACAGAAGCACCTTTACTTATTTTACTGAAATAAAACAAAGAATTCATGGAACTTCTGTTTTTGCTCAGATGATGAACATATTGCCCTGGCCTAGGTCTTTGTTGTCATGTGAAACCTCTGACAAGCTCCTCTGCCAATGAAGACAAATTATATTCAATATAAAAGAGTAAAATTGATAGACACACACACACACAAACACAAGAGAGAGAGAGAGAGAGAGAGAGAGAGAGAGAGAGAAAGAAAGAGAAAGAGAGAAAGAGAGAGAAAGGAGACACTAAATACAGTCAAGACTACAGGCAAGGGGGAAATCATGAAGCTGGTATTTTATCAGTCTTTGGTTTTTCTCCTCTTCCACGGTCAAAGCTCTAACTGACTTTTTCTGGTGATTTTTGCCTTTTTTAATGCCATATGGCCGTGAGATACATTTTTTTCTTTCTTTTTATATTTTATTTATTTTACATTCTGAACAGTTTCCTCTCCTCCCTCTCCTCTCAGTCTTTCCCTACTTCTTCCTGCACCTCACCCCCTCCTCCTATTTTCTTCAGAAAAGGACCAGCCACCATGGAAATCAACCAGCCATGGCATATCAAGTTGCAGTAAGACTAGGCACCTCCTCTCCAGTTATGGCTAGACATGGCAAACCAGTAGGATGAAAGGGTTCCAAAGGCAGGCAAGAGAGTCAGAAACAACTCCTGAGTCCATTGTTAGGAGTCCTAGAGAAGACTAAGCTACACAACTATAGCATATTTGTAGAGGACCTACAAATACTCATGCAGGTTCTGTGGGTGACATTTCTGTCTCTGTGAACCAAGTTATGGGTCCAAGTTAGTTGATTCTGTTGTTTTTTTGTTTGTTTGTTTTTTTGTGGTGTCCTTGACCCCTCTGTCTTCTACAATTCTTCCTTCCCCTCTTTTGTGGGATTTCTCCAGAAACTTCACCTAATGTTTGACTGTGGGTCTCTGAGTCTATTTTCATCAGCTGCAGCGTGAAGCCTCTCTGATGACAGTTGGGCTAGATCCAATTCATGAGTAGAACAGAATAGCATTAGGAATAATTTCATTGTCTTTATTTTCCATTTGTGTTTTGTTTTATTGCGGGTCTCTGGGCTGTCTAACCTCCGTTTCCTAGCCCTCTGGACAGTGTCAGCGGTGGGTTCCATCTCATGGCATGAGTCTCAATCTGGACCAGTAGTTGGTTGGCCACTCCCACAGTTCTGTGCCACATCACTGAGGGTTCTTGTTATCCTGCCTTGTAGGACTTGCTGTGTCTTTGGTTAATAATAAGATAGAAAAACAGCAAAGGTTTCCAACTTTCCTGGAGTAAAACTCAGTAATTACCACAGAAAACACCACAACCCTTATACTTTCTCTCTTTCCTTTTCCTCATGTGTCTAGTAGTATGACTCAGATGTCAAAAACTCATCACACACATAACCAAATTCTTCATATGACCTTTGCACAGATCTCAAACAATACTGGAAAGGATGATATAAAAGCCTGAAAGTCGAGGCCATCTTTCCCATGTCATCACCATAGATGTTTTCTGAACTGAGGGTCAGAATTTCTGCCACCACACACAAAACAGTTTCAAGTCCTGCTTCTGCTGTCAGAGGTCCATCTGCAATCTTCTTTCACCTCTATCACCAACTCTTCATGTGATAAGTGGGAGAATTAAACATGTAGTGCCATGGACGGGCTCCCGTCCGTCTGCGGGAGAACAAGTCTTTGGACAGGAAGACACGGTTTTGGCGAAGAATTGACAGACAGAGACACCTTGATGGTTTTGACTCTGCTGCAACTTTACTGAAATCAAGCTAGTATTTTTATACAAAAGGCACCTTAAAATTGGCATACTTCCGAGAACATTCAGACTTTTTACCAAGAATACACAGTTTACATTTTAACTCAAAATGCAGTCAAACATAAAGCAGTACCCACAAGTAATCTTGGCCTAAAAACTTTTTGATCAGAGCAAACAAAGGAAAAGAAACCTCAAATATAGTTTCATTATTGCTAACCAGTGAAGAGGAAAGTCAGGAGCTAACTCAGATGCCTGCCAAAGTCCCTCTCTATATCAAAATCTAACTACACCTTTGTTAACCCTCCTCCCATATGTCCAGTCCAAGATTTATGATCTTCCTTAGGAACAAGGCACTGAAGGGAGGGGAGACTCTCGCCAGCTGCACCTCTCATGCTATTATTTCTTAAGAAGGAGCCTATTATTTTTCCACTATTTTTAATGCCTATTAATATTAAATCTAATTCATTACTTTTCTTAAACTTATTATTTTTATTAAAGCCTTTAACAATCTACTAATGATAAATTTCTTTATAAAATTAGTTGTGCTGTTTCAGGTGTCACAGAGAAAGATCAAAGAATTCATTATTCCAGCCCCAGAGCCACAACTGAAGAAGCGTAGAAATCTCAGAACACGTCTCTTTTCCAAGTGGGATGAGTTTGCCAGGGACCTTCCAGGGGGCAAATTTCCAGAGAAAGCATATCCCCCGCCCTGTAGCTTATGCTACTATGGTGACACTGGCGTAGGTGTAGCAATGTAGTAATGGACTTCAGCTCAGGGACAGCAGTTTTCTCAGAACTACCTTAAAATCAAATCATGGGTTTCCATCTCTTGTCAACCAACAGTCTTCATGAGCCACAGATGCTTTGGAGGGAGAGCAACAAAACTGACACTAGTTACAGAATGTGAAAACTGCTTATTCTTGATTCTCTAGCTTTATTCAGCTGGCTCAAGTCTTCCCAGTTCAGAGGTGAAGTGCAATAGACAGCCCTCTTTGTTCATGACTGCTCAAACCCATGCTCCCCAGAAACCTCAACCTCTATCTGTATCCATCAGACTTTGGGAGGAGGTCAGGGTCTGTTTACCAGAAGAGAGGCAGTGAAGGACAGGTACGTCACCTCCACCTATGTCTCTAGAGGGCTACCCTGCTGCTGTTTTCTCAGGGTTTATTTGAAGAGGTATATGGCATTCCGTTCAAAAAAGTGGCAAGACAGACAACTAGACAGAAATATGATTGCTACTGCATTCAAAATTCTGAGTAAGCTCTGATCGTCTTCTCCTTAATCCTTTCCTTTCTATTTTCTTTTTTCTCTTTCCCACAAGAGGTTGAAGATGCTGTGGTTGGTTTTCCTATTTTAAGGAAGTCCCCCTGTGGCTGGCTGAGTTTACTGTGTTACTGTAATAAGTTCTCACAAGTTTACTGGCTTAAAATAGCACACATTGATCTTTACACATGTTTGGATGAAAAGAGCACCATAGGTCTCTGTGGTCTGAAATCCAAGTGGCAGCAAACCACTTTCCTTCCTGGGGTACCAGAGGTTATCTAATTCTCTGACCCTTTGCTGCCCAAGTTCTTCTCTGGATGTCCATCATCATATCTCCTACCCAGCAAAATCCCTCACTGCCTCTGAGGACTCTAATCAGGACAGGTGGTCTGCTGGAATATCCGGGGTAGTCTCCCCTCTGAAGGCTCATATTATTAGTCACATCTATGAATTCCTTTTGCCATGGAAAATAAGGTGTTCAGAGGTCCCAGGGGTTCCAGTATAGGTATCTTTGTGGCTGGAGGAAAGTTTTCTTCTACCAGACACACATATTAGCTCTAAGTGGTCCCTTGAAGAGATGCCGTATTAGAGTCTGATTTCAGACACCAGACAGTCTGGTTGCTACTCAATATAAAGCTATATCATTCAGCTATTCTTTACCTTTGTCACTTACCATTCATTTTTTTTTATTGACTCAATCAGACTTAGGTTTGCTTGCTTATCTAAAAAAGTTATATTATGACCTTAGAAGAGATCTAAAGCTTGAAAGAGAAACCAAAAACAACCAATCAAACAAACAAGAATCCAGAGCTCTATAAGACAAACTGGAGAACGTTGTGAAGCAGGTCACAGCAGACAGGAACTGTGATTCCCAGAGGGTGGGTGCTGTGTGTCGAGGAGAAGTGCATAAAGCAGTGATATATCACCTTGCACCAGGACTTTTAAGATGAAGCACCGCAAGGAAAGAATGATTAAAGCAGGGTCTAACATATTCTGTTTGATCCACATCAACAACTGAGAACTGAGAGGCCTTTCGTTGAACAATAAGTTCCATGGCAGCTTCAAAGAGGTGGAGTTTGGGGGTTTGTTTGATGAAAAATAAGGTTGCATAAAAAGGCCAAGGGCCTGAGTAAGACCTCTAAAGAAATAAGAGCTAATGCAAAGCAAGTAAGAATCAGATCTTAGACACACTGTCAGGTGCAGATCTGGAAAGTGTTCTCAATTTGGCAGAGGCTGGGGATTGACTCAATAGGCACCAACGCAACTAGAAGGACATATGCCCAGGAGTGGCAGTAAAGTTCTGGAAAAATCAAAGGTCTCCTTTCAAGTAGGTAATTTAGATATCGTTTCAAAATATTTTATATTTTCAATGAGGGCTTTGAGATTTTCCAATTTTGGCTGTATGCCCACAAATCACTGGCCACCGAATGGAAATACATCAAGTATTTATCAGACTAGAAAGAGCACAGGGCTATCGTCTGAAGGACCTTAAAGTTACCTAGCGCTACAGCGGGTGCTTTTGGTTTCTTACTTTAATATCAAAGCTCTCAATAAGAATGACAACATCATGTACTTGGTTTATTTTAATATAATCTTTTGCTAGGCAGACATGTAGTTTTCTGGTATAGGAACTGACTCTTTCTGCAGGGGATATGATGTAATGGACAATATTTTCTATGAATTTTTATCTCCATGTTTTACATCAGGTTATTGAAGCTTTAACTCCTGACCACCTGCTTTATCTAAGATTAATTGACTTCTTTTGGATACACACACACACACACACACACACACACACACACACACACACACAAACAAACAAACATACACAACGTATTACAGTCAGCTATACAATATATTTCATATGTCTGTGACCTAAACAATGAGAATTTAACTTTCAGCTACTGTGATTAAATGCTAGAGGATCAGGAAGCCTGGAGAAGTGGATTATTCCCTAAAACCATTCATTTTGATGGAGATAGCCTTCCCTTTCTGAGCACAGGGAAGGAAGGCAAGCCTCCATATGCTCTCATATTTGCAAACAGCAAACACCACAAATGTGTGAAGGGACATCGCTACGGCCTGGCCTCCTTTGGTTTTGCTCAAATTTTATGTAGCTAGATAACATATTTAACTGAAACAACAACAAAACCATTCCACCCTACTTTCTGACATTACTAACGAGAGGCTCTGGTGCAACACGATGCAAAATGACCAGATCAGATAAAATTGGTAGCAAACGAGCTCAGGTTTATTGTTGCAGCGCTTGGGAAAAGTTCACTTGTCCCAGAGCACAGGCCAGAAAAGTTGCGCAAGACTCAAGACGGATAGTTCTTACAGTTCTGGGCAAGGGGAAAGGTGACATGTCAGAACCGGCTTTTTTCCATATAAGGTCCTGTTTCAAGTGCCTAGTGGTCATTCAGGAGTGGGGCTGGTGCATCCTGCAACTCTGTTTTGGTGCCATTTAGGTAAGGGGGCTGGAGCAAGCAGGAGCATGGGTCTTTCAGGCCTGCACCATGCTGATCTTTATCCTGAGCTGTCTGGGCTTAACAACTAACCTCTTTATTACTGTTCTGTGTTTTATATTCTGTATTATATTCTAAAGCTGCTTATAAGTTACATGATTATTGGCTCACTGTTTCCCATTTTCTCTCATAATGAAAAAAATCAATAAAGTTAGGAGTTGTTTTTTTTTTCCATTTCTATTTTTCTGGCACTCGGTAGGTAGGTAGGTAGTCAGCTATTGTTTCTGCTTTGTGAAGTACACAGGAGTTCAATTTTAAAAGCCTGCAGTATTTAAAGAATAGAAATATGTAAAAGGAAGGACCAGAGACCTGGAGTTAGACAACACAAAATTTGTACATCTTGTTGGCTCTGAGCATTATAGAAAGTGAGAGATTAAACGGAGCAGGTTTTATTTATGTATTTAGGAACATATGTGCACATGTGTCTGTGTATGTGTGTGTATTGCACACACACACACACACACAGAGAGAGAGAGAGAGAGAGAGAGAGAGGGAGAGAACAACAATTAAAGTAAAAGAGGCCTTGAAAGAAGAGCAGGTGGGGAGGTAGGTAGGAGGGTTTGGAGAGAAGAAATGGAAGGGGAATTTATGTAATTATAATCTCAAAAAAAGTTTTAAGAGTCAAGCTGTGGCTGAATTACTAATGATTTTGTATTTTGTTTAAACACTTGTTTCAATAAAAACAGCCCACATACATTAAAAAAAATCAATTCATAGATAGTTTTGGGCATTTAATGTCAAATTCACAGGCTAACAGTATTAATGGTGAGACTGGCCCAGACTTCTTGGAATGTTAGAAAGAAAGGAATGAGATACAAATAAGATGTAAATGTGACCGATGCAATATCAGAGGAACAAACCTCAGCAATTAAAATGTGGAAAAAATTCAGACATGTAATATCTTCCTAGAGAAAAGTCTAATGTGAAGAAAGAAAATATCAACAAATAAAAGAAAAAAGAAGGAAGGCTCAGGGAAGGCAGATATTGGCAGACATTATTACAGGAAATGAGGAATCTAGGGAAAAGTTGAAAGATGTTTGACTTTTGTGGAACAAAACCTGTAACACAAATTTGATTAAAATAATTTAAAGGCTATTTTTATTCTCCCCTCCCCACACTGTGCCGACTGGAAAACATGTCACTTTCCTTGTTCTGTATGTTGTTGGAGTTATAAAGCCCTTAGGTGACAAAATTCATTCCTTGTGTCCTCTGATTTATTCATTACAAAGCTAATGTTATGCTGGGAAGGCCACTGGAGAACCTACAGCTAATTACATATACTATGTCTAATGGGTAAAGCTTTATTGATAAGCCAGGAGATCAGTTATTTTTTGGAAATCATACATGGATGAACGATGCCCTGAAATGTTCTGGGAAAGCTTGAGAGCATGGGTGCCTAGTGCTATGAAGGCAGAGGACACATCACCTCTTTCTTTGCAATATGTATGACTCCAGAATTCTTGTGATGAGGATACCATCCTGAACTGAGGGTTTCTCCCACATTCAGACAAGTTTCCTGGTGAACCAGGCTAATTAGCCATCGACAACTATTGTAATCCTTTTTACATGTTTGAAAACTTGGCTGATACATCCAAAGACTCTAATTGAGAAACTGATGGAGAGCTTCATGATGCTGGCTTTTTCCATATGAAAAACCACGGCTTGTTTCCCCTCCAAACTGTGAAATGAAAGACTAGGCAAAAACCACTCTTGTCTATAAGTAACATTTTATAAGGACACATATGTATATGAATTACGCGTGGTTTACATGGAGAACATTTTCTATGTAAGTGTGGAACTATGTGTTTAGGAGGAAACCTGTTACAAATGACTGGACAAAAAAAATGAGGCTGAGAAGAAACTTTTAGCAAGGTGCTACTGGGATCGTGGGTCACACTCAGCCCTCTGAAAGCCGATTTACTGCAATGTTAATTACCTATGAGATAGAACACGCAGCCTTTACTTTGCTATTAAAAGCAGAGTTAACTGCCTACTTTGATTGGATTTCTCTGCAGAAACTAATTTTCAACTAAAATGTGAATTTTAGAGCAAGGTTGAGTACTGTGTAATTTATTGCCATTGATAGACTGGTCTACAATGGCACCCCCTAAATCATATTTAATGGGATTCAGTCTATGTTTTCAACATGTGTTTTTTTTCTTTTTTATTCTTAGAGAGGATGTATCATGATAAATATTATCTCAGAGTAGCGGTTTGGTTGTTAGGCTGACACGCATGTGACAGTACTGAGGTTTCAATTATCCACTTGCATCAATCAATCTTTTCGTTTCCAACACCGTTGCCTGCAGTAATGTCACAGCTTTTCTGTCAGACAGGAGAACTTTGCGGGAAATGTTATTCATTACAGCTGCAAATCTGTCACTGTGCCTGGCATGGCTTGTTAATGACAACATTTATTTCAAAGAGCCATGTTTCGCTTTGTTTCAGGAGAGTTGATTCTGTGATCGTAAAGTCTAATGAAATGCCAAGAAGATGAAGTGAACAAAGTTTTCCAAAAATACACGAAAGTGATCCAAATCTGTTTTGAAAAAGGAAGAACAGATTGGCATTCCTATTTTTATGCCCTTGCATTCACAAATGAACACCCTCGGGAGCCAGAGGCTTGGCTTTGGTGATTACAGATCACTGCTCTTCCCCTTCACTGGGATAAGGATTTGGTATTTCTTCAGCCGACCTTAGATGCAACAGAACATATTTAGTGTTGTGTTTCCTCCTGGGAACCTTTGGTGGAGGATGAATAAACTCTAATGACTGTGCATAATGACTCAGTGAAAAAAAAATGATTTTGCTGATTTACATTTGGTGCTTTTAAACATCAGTGGAGAAAATAATATGGGTTTCCAAAGTGAGTGATAGAAAAAGATAGAGTTATAGCTCAAACAATTTAAGTAAAAAAAAAAAATGTCAGTTTCTGGGTTAGTTTATAGATGGAACATAAATTGTTTGAAGTTCAAGTAACGCTGCTACTCTGTAAAGCAGGCAGCCTGAAAAACCCCAGGCCATAGTTGTTTTGTTTTTTAATCTTATCCTACCTGGAAACGACACGTGGACTCTCCTTTTCTGCCTGGGATTCTGAGCTGGGCTTGTCACTTATTTTGATTGGTAGGACAGAGTGCTCAGTTAAACTGGTTCAAGTTTGTATCTTTGCATAATTCGTCTTTCTCTCTTAGAAGACAGTTTGTTACAAAGATCATGTGGACTTGAGCTACATGTTGGTAGCTGAACAATCTTGGACCTTCATCTATGCCCACTTTGGTACCTGATTATAGCCACATGGAAGAAATTCAGTTCAGATCAACATACAGAGGAGAACTGTAGATTTCTGAATTAAATGATTGTATGTAGACGGGGTTTCCTAAATTCTGAGATGGCTAATTCAGGGGGTATTTGTATTTCTTAAAAAAAAATAAAAGCATAGAATAAAATAATTTTTCAGTTTTTAAGTTCATTGTTTTGTGGGTCATATGGGTAAAAAGAAAAGAGCTGTAAAGACATCAAGACAGCAGTACAACACAAAATCCAGAACTTAAATTTATTGTACTAATAAATCATAAATTAATGTATGACACACCATAATCTAGACCATCGACTGTCATCTGACTGTTTTTATAATACACTTTCCTGCCTGGTTTCCATCAACGTTTCTTAGCTTCCCCACACTTACAGCATAAATGCAAGCTGTAGAGCAAGACCTTTGGGACACACTTGAACACCTCTTTTCTGAATAGGTTCCGTTTTGTCGTCTCCTCCTGAATTTTCTGCTATGACTTTTTCTTATCTTCAGCTATGGCCTCCTACCACTTAATCAACTGACTAAAAGTGAGCTTCTTCAAAGTTCACTTGAAATGTTCCCTCTGCTATCAAGTCCCTGCGAGGTGTTCCAGTTGGAAACACTTGATACATTGACATTTTTATCATGGCCTTTGTTGCACTGGATGAAAAGTTTTCATTTCTATGGTTGCTTATTCTCTTAGGATCTAAGATTTTAGTGAACCTCCAATCATTAGGGAAATTAAGTAGTAGCCACCTATATTGACATGGCATAAAAATATGCCTCTTCATAATATGGAAGAAAAAAGGACTAATTTATTTACGCTTCAGCTGATGTGCAAAGTGCATATCATGCACTTTTTCATGCATGCTGCACTCGCCATAGATAAAATTCATTTACCTCATAGGTTGTTCCCAAACACATCAGTGACACTAAGTGCTAGGAAGAAAACAAAAATTTTTGTTGTTGATGATGTAAAGAAAATGTTCTTTCAACAACTTAGTTATTGCCTAGGTCCTTAAATACCAAGAATTCTTGTAAGTTAAAAAAATGACTGAAGGATCACTGAAATAGCCATTTCATTGGAAGTAATAACTGTGTGTGTATATATATATATATAGGGCAACTGGGACTCCATTTTGACAGGAGATTATCAATTGATTTGTCATGTTTTGGGAGCTGGAGCTTCTGATGTTCCTGAAGCTTTCTCTGCAAAATAGCAGAGAAGCTGAATAATTGTTGCTTGCTAATTTTTGTGGGAGGAAAACATGAACTCACTTTGTCTAGACATGCTGATTGTAATCCATCAAGCAATGATTAAAGAGTAATACTCTCCTTCATTACACAGAATGTTAAGAAGACCCTTGAATAATAATTAGAATTCTTGAAACACAGAACATAAAGGGTCTCATGCCACAATATATTTTCTGTGAAACAAAGACTTTATAAGAACTCAGACACAAAGGAAAAGTTAGGATAAATTCTTCATTAGTAAGCAAAGAGTTGAAGTAATAATTATGTTATAAGAACCTAGGGAATTTAAAAGTAAGCATTATATAATCTAATCTCAAGGATAATGTAAATATTTCAAATAGAGCCTTAATACAAAATTTATCTATCTTTGAAAATATCTATCTATCTATCTATCTATCTATCTATCTATCTATCTATCTATCTAATCTATCTATCCAGCCTCACCAAGAGTAACTATGTCATTAATGCTGATATTACACATTCTATTCTAATGCACAGACTTCTATGTGATTATTATATATCTTTTTCTCCTTATGTATTTTCATGTATATTGCTTTTGTCTCCTTCATTTGGTTTTCATCTCTGTAGAACATACAATATTTCTTCTTAGTCTTTTATGGTTACAATAGCTGATTCAAGATCTGTTTAATTCAATTAATAATTTATTGACTAAAGCAAAAAATGTTCAAGATTGTAAATTGTCAGTTTCTATTGTTTCTTATTCATATAATTGTTTATTTTATCAAGTCAAGTTCTCCACACTCTACCTTTTTCATTTAACTCCTCTTCCTCTATCATTATCTCATTACATGCTTCTGGCCAGTATTGATTCATCACAATCTTCTCAAATCTTAATGGTGACCTTCCATGCATCTCTTCTGACTATTAAATTCTATGCCAATGAGCACGTATTGACTGAAAGCATTTGTTTTATTTTCATTTATCTCTCATTAACTTGCCAAATGTGTATTTTTCCCTTTTTAAAAATAGTTTGGAAACTGTGATTGCAACTAACATTTATTTATACATTCTTTTTAAAAATTTATTATTTTTTTTGAATTTTTTTCTTTTTTTTAAATTTTTTATTAATTACACTTTATTCATTTTGTATCCCCCCACAAGCCCCTCCCTCCTCCCCTCCCGATCCCACCTTCCCTCCCCTTTCTGCATGCATGTCATTCCCCAAGTCCACTGATAGGGGAGGTTCTCCTCTTCTTTCTGATCTTAGTCTATCAGTTCTCATCAAAAGTGGCTGCACTGTCCTCTACTGTGGCCTGATAAGGCTGCTCCCCCCTCAGGGGGAAGTGATCAACGAGCAGGCCAATCAGATTATGTCAGAGGCAGTCCCTCTTCCCATTACTATGTAAACCACTTAGACACTGAACTGCCATGGGCTACCCCTGTGCAGGGGTTCCAGGTCATCTCCACGAATAGTCCTTGGTTGGAGTATGATTTTCTGGGAAGTTCCCTGTGTTCAAATTATCTTGTTATTAATTACAGTTCATTCACTTTGTATCCCATATGTAGGTCCCTCCCTCATCTTCTTACCATGTCCCTCCACCAATGCCCCTCCCCCAGTTTACTGATAGGGGAGGTCCTCTTCCCCTTCCATCTGATCCTAGTCTCTCAGGTCTCATCAGGAGTCCTCTGTGGCCTAGTAAGGCTGCACCTCGCTGAGGGGGAGGTGATCAAAGAGCAGGCCACTGAGTTCATGTCAGAGACAGTCTCTGTTCCCATTACTAGGAACCCATTGGGACACTGAGCTTCCATGGGCTACATCTGTGCAGGGGTTCTAGTTTATCTCCGTGAATGGTCCTTGGTTAGTGTATCAGTCTCAGTAAAGATTCCTGAGCCCAGTTTTTTTTTTTTTTTTTTAACTCTCCTTGTGGAGCTCCTGTCTTCTCCAGGTCTTTCTCTCATAAGATTTCCTGCAGTTTGCGCAAAGTTTGGCTATGAGTCTCAGCCTCTGCTTCGATACCCTGCAGCATAGAGTCTTTCAGAGTCCCTCTGTGGTAGGCTCCTGTCTTGTTTTCTGTTTTCTCCCTCTTTCAATGTCCATCCCATTTGCTTTTCTGAATGAGAATTGATCATCTTACCCAGGCTAACCCTGTATTTTACAGAGGGCTAATATCCAAAATATATAAAGAACTCAAGAAATTAAAAAAACAACAAGTCAAATAATCCAATTGAAAAATCAGGTATAGAGCTAAACAGAGAATTCTCAATAGAGGAATATCAAAAGTCAGAGAAACACTTAAAAAAATGCTCAATGACCTTAGTCATCAGGGAAATGCAAATCAAAATGACCCTGAGATTTCACCTTATACCCATCAGAATGGCTAAGATCAAAAACTCAAGTGACAACACATGCTGGAGAGGATGTGGAGAAAGGTGAACCCTCCTCCACTGCTGGTGGGAATGTAAACTTGTACAACCACTTTGGAAATCAATCTTGCATTTTCTCAGACAATTAGGAATATTGCTTTTTCAAAATCCAGCTATACCACTCCTACGCATATATTCAAAAGATGCTCAAGTATACAACAAGGACATTTGCTCAACCATGTTCATTGCAGCTTTATTTGTAATAGCCAGAACATGGAAACAACCCAGATGTCCCTCAGTTGAGGAATGGATACAGAAATTGTGGTACATTTGCACAATGGAATACTACTCATGAAATTTGCAGACAACATGGTAGCTCAGTATCCAAGTGGGTGCCCTAGTAAGGGGAACAGGGACTATTTCTGACATGAACTCAATGGCTGGCTCTTTGACCTCCCCCACCCACCTGAGGGAGGAGCAGCCTTGCTAGGCCACAGAGGAGGACTTTGCAGCCAGGCCTGAAGATACCTGATAAGCTAGGCTCAGATGAAAGGGGAGAATGTCCTCCCCTATCAGTGGACTTGGAAAGGGGTAGGGAGAAGATGAGGAAGGGGGGGTGGGATTGGGAAAGAATGAGGGAGTGGGATACAACTGGGATACAAAGTTAAAAAAACTGTAACTAATATTAAAAAATAAAAATGTAATTAAAATAATTAAGCACCAAGATACATGAGAAAGAAAGAAAGAAAGAAAGAAAGAAAGAAAGAAAGAAAGAAAGAAAGAAAGAAAGAAAGAAAGAAAGAAAGAAATTTGCAGGCAAATGGTGGGAACTAGAAAAGATCACCCTGAGTGAAGTATCCCAGAAGCAGAAAGACACACATGGTATATTCTCACTTATAAGTGGATATTAAACATATAATATAGGATAATCATACTAAAATATGTACACTTATTTATGCATTCTTTAATGTGTCTCCTTCAATTCCTTTCACATCAGTAGTAGAGAAACACCTATTGACTCTAAAATCAAATAGTAATAGTTGATATATCAGTTTCCCACTAACGTTTTCATAATTATTCTCCATGAGTATTTTTGTTCACTTAATTTGTCTATTTCACTTTTACATTAGTAGAAACAGTTTCACAATTACCAGTAAAGAAAGAAAAATGTTTCTCTTCTACCTCAAAATGAGAAGATGTTTATTTAGAAAACCATTTTAAAAGCTACAATGGTCAATATTAAGTCAGTAATAGCATTAAAGACAGATTTTTAAAATACCTAATGTATTTTAGTGAATTGTACACTATATTAAAGTTGTCAATGACATTAGGAGAAACATTTAGGATAAAGTATTTGTCAAGCCTCCTCTCTGTACAGCTTTTAATTCCATTGGCTGATTTCATAGTTTTATTTTATTTCTTTTAGTACGTCTCACTTTAAGGCAGAGGATATACTGCAGATCAGACTGAATGACAGTTATCAACTGTCACCAGACCATTTGAAAGTGAAGTATTCTTACAGCCAACTGTCAATGCCGGATGCAATGGTAAATCGCTTTACAGATTGCTGACAAATTGCCTTGATATATCTACTGAGGAGCCTAAATAATTTACACTAATTGGGCATGGGCCAGTTTGAAATTGAGACATCTAAGGTACTTAGGGAATCTTTATGAGAAATGCAACTTTCAAACTTTGAGTTTTCTGGAGTTTCATAGGCTTGGTTAAAGAAAGGTGTCTACAGGACAGAGCAGATCAATCCTAAATTAACATATTCTTTGTGATTTTATAGAAAAATGGAGAAATGATGCTAAAAGAATGCCACAGATGATGGAAATTTAAGTGAAATTCAACATACTCAAATATCACATTAGTACAGTAAAATAATCATTGAGCATGTAAAATTTTGTATAACTCTTAAACAGTTAACACCAGTAAAAGAAAAATAGAAACAATGACCAAACACAAGACACAGTTTGAATCAATCAGGTTAATACAAATAAAGTGGCCTCATGAAGGATTAAGAGAAAAATTCCATGCTTATTTACTTTGAAATAATTTCACCCTTATCAGAATTGATGAGATATCAAAGCTTCAGTGCTGCCTCTAGTTTTGGTTACTGAAGGGGGAGTGGAAGATATTTGACTTACGGTTCTAGATGTGCAGGAAGCAAATGATTGGGCAGCGAGTAGCATGGGACTCATCACCCGGAATGCAGACCGGAATGTAGTGACGTTATAGGACAGAAGCACATTTAGGACTGGCTGTTCTGCTGCACACACGTGGGTGTGTTAGATGCCTTTGTGCAGAATTGAAGTAGGCACATGAATAAAAGCAAGTGTACCCAGATTCTAGCACAATTTAAAGATCTTTCTTGCAATCTGCATCATATAAAATTGGCACTGAATGCTTTGGAATACAGTGACTTACCATAATTGATATAGGAACAGTAGGATAAGATAGAGGACTTTCAGCTATGGGCCCAGATAATTTCCAACCATGAGATATAATTATATAATATTTTTACCTTAAAGAAATTTATTACATTTTATTGTGTGCCTGTGTTTGTGGAAGGAGGTGGTGCGGACAGCTGTGCCACAGCGTGTATACAGAGGTCACAGAACAACTTGTAAAACTTGTTTTTGTCCTTTGTCCATGTGGGTCCCAAGGATCAAATCTAGATTGTCAGGTATAGCAAATGACACTTCTTCCTGAGTTATTTCATTAGCCAATATTCTGTAAATATTTAATTTAATGATCAAACCTACGTGTATCAACTTCCTACATCATTCTATAGTTTGGAATGACTGTCCACTTAGTATGACCAAAGTTGCTTGCCTGTAGGTTTGAATCCCCCACTGCCTTTGAGCCTGAATGTGGGCAGTAGAAGCCTTTTGGTACAAGCTCTGCAGCACCTTTTTCTGTCTGATTTCAGGCTTGCTCTCCACGAGGCTTTTCAGTCTAGTTTTACTGTAATGCTCTTTGTTACTTTGTTATTATGAGTCTCCAATAGGAAAGAGAGGGGTTGGATGTAGACTGTTTCTGAGCTCAAGTTCACTTGACCTTGGAGAACTTGATTAGTCTTTAAATCCATCTTTTAGTAATTCCATTGCTTTTGTATTTTTTTAAATCTCTATAAACTGAGAATAATAAAAGTGCCCATCTTTACCATGTTAAGCAAATTAAGGCAGTCACAGGAAGACAAACATAGGTTTTCTCTCATATGTGGTCCATAGAGTTTTGCATAAATGAATAAAATCACATTTGTATGACATAAAGGCAGAAGCTAAACTGTCTAGAAGAATAAAGGTGAGTAGTGGGGGTGGGGGAGAAATACAGAAAGGAGGGGCTATGGAAGGGAAGACATTCAGCAGACTTGTATGAAGATGTAATTATATAACAATACTATGTACACTGAATTCATACAATAATTTTTAAAAATAAAACGTCCTTCTTAATTTGTCCTTTTCAACTTTTTAGCCTTTTTTTGTGTGAGCATGTAAAAAAAAGTATTATATTTGTTTTTAGAAATAACAGTAAATAAAGCTCTAATCTAAACCAGAAATGGGAGCAAACACAGATAAAGACAGATTTTCTTCCTGAATTAGAATAATTAACATTACTAAAATGTATAAGTAGTGCAAAGTAATCGGCAAATTCATTTCAACCCTAACCAAAACGTTAAGACACTATTTTTTTTTTTTTTTTTTACAGATTAGAAATAAAGTGTAATATGTATGTGGAACAGGAATCAAATCCAAAGTACACAAAGCAGTCAACACAGAGATTACAGCTAGAAGCATCACATTACATATTTTAAACATGCTATAGTGCTACACTAATCTAAACAGCATGATAGTAGTAAAATGAAAACAACAAAAGCAACAACAAAAAAATCAGGCACAAGTACAATAGAAAGTATACATGCGGAAAAACGATTTTTAGTAAATTATCCAAGAACACAGGCTGGGGGAAGGACAGTCTTCAGATTCATGAGATTAGAGAAATTGCATCTGCACACAACAGAATGAAATTAGACACACATCATAGTATACAGAAATCAACCTAATGTGAAAGAAAAATATAGTCATCAGTTCTTGTCACTAGCATGCACATTAAAGATGGTTAAGATGCTTTTCCCATGTGATATAGGCAGAGTGAAGATTCTGACAATACTGGATGATGCAGCATTGATAAAAATCTTACAATAAAGCCATGTCTTTTTTAGAGCATGCTCTAAGGAAGGATGACACCCATGAGACTTCAGATAAACGAAAAGATGCACCTAGAAGAAAACCTGCCAAGAAGAGTAAAAAACAAACAAGAAATACCAAAACTCCCTGAAGTAGTGGAAAGTTGATGACCAGTTCTTGCCATTTGGTCAGAAGATGGCTATATTTGCCCAGCTAACACCGATTCAGCTTAGTTTAAAAGAGAAACCTGTGCTGTGGTGTTCACTGGCTATGGTAACAGAGGAACACAATATGTCTGCTCTACTTTCCCAACTTATTTTTCTATTTATTTTCTACTTACCCAACTTATTGTTATGTATAATTTATTCACTTTGTATCCTGGTTGTAGCCCCTGGTCTCCTTCCTCCCCTATCACATTCCTCTAGTCCACTGATGGGGAAACCCGTCTCCCCAACTATCTGACTCTAACCTATCAGGTCCCATCAGGATTGTCTGGATCCTCTTCCTCTGTGGACTGGCTAGGTCACCCCACCAGGGAGAAGTGATCAAGGAGCAGGAAACTGAGTTCATGTAAGAGATTGTCTCTTTCTCCCTTACTAGGGAACCTACATGGAGGCTGAGCTGTCTATGAGCTACATCTGGGTAGGGGGTCTATGTCCTCTAAATGCATGATCTTTGGTACTTAAGTCTCTGAAGTTCCTTCTGGGTTCAGCTTTTTTGATTTTGTTGGTCTCCTTGTGAGGCTCCTGTAATACACACTTATAAGTGGATATTAACAATATAACATAGAATAAACATACTAAAATCTACAGACTTAAAGAAGCAAAACAAGGAGGACCCTAGGGAAGATGCTTAATTCTCATTCAGAAGGAAAAGTAGTATAGACACCAGAATCGGTAGAAGAATGAGAACAGGACGGGAGCCTACCACAGATGTCCTCAGAAAGACTCCACCGAGTAGGGGATGGAAGCAGATGCAGAAACCAAACTTTGGACAGAGCATAGAATCCGTTTTTAATATTCTGATATGTTTAATAATTTCGGTTAACTTGTATATGCAGAGTTGAGAACATGCAGGCAAGCACAGGATTGTTCCCTTCTATATGCGGAGCTGGCAAACTCTCCCACATCCCAGTTTTGTCACTTGTGGGCTATTTTTGTGCAACTTTCCCTGACATGACAACTCTAAAGCAACAGTTCAATATATAATCTTAATTCCCTGTCATTATTATATGAATTGGCTTTTGTTTAGTTTGATTCTCTCCCACACTTTACTTCCCTACACCTTCAAGGAGACTGTTATACAGTTACAAGAACCATTTTAATGCTCCCAGTGGCATCAGAAGATCCACAGAAGGAAGGACCCGGAGGGGTCAGGAGCCCTATTTCCCCAATTTATGAAGTAGCTGATAATATAGAACAGAGAGCTCAGAATTAAAATAGAAATCAGGTTTCAACAAAAAACATAAAAAAACCCTCTTGATCTCTTGCAAGTAACTAAATAAGTTCAAGGCTGTTCTGTGGAAGTATTTTCTCCCTCTGCCACCCCAAATTGCCAGCAGCAGGATGGGGATTAGGAAAATCCAGGTAAGATTCAATGATCCACCATCAATACCACCTTCACTACTCCCTTCTTGTCTTGTTGGATGCCTCAATTCCCTTTGGGACTAGCAATTCATCTACCACCTCCTGTCTCCAGGTTCCCTGGTTGATGCCAATGCTCTGGAAAGCGTGTTAATCTCCTGGTACATGAGTGGGTTATCATTCTGGCTATTTCATGGGTTTCAGAAAAAATAAAATGAAGGAACTTATTCACATCAACATTAAGGAGTAACTCAGAATACCATCAGAATGTCTTTCTGTGGAGTGGTATGCTGAGGGTCCCTGGTTGATATATACAGAAGTCCTACTGATGTCCTCATGGACACTTGGTGGAGGTTGTCATGATCAGTGTAGCCCCCATGCTTATTGCAGCATTACCAGTCATATGGAATTAATTTGAGCATGTCACTGAACAAATACACAAAGAAAATATGGCATACGCATGCAATGAAGGATAATTTTTCCATAAAGGAGAATTCTATCACTTCTCACAACAGGCGAGCCAGGGAGATGTTAAGAGAAAACAAAAACAAAAACAAAACAAAAAAACAAAAAAAAGATAAGATGGCTAATCTCACCTACACGTGGTACCTGAAGGAATTCCACTTAAAGAAGCAGAGAGTAAAATGGGGTCCACAGGAGTGAAGGCAGGGCTAGAGACAATGGTGTATGACATAGATGAGATGGTCACAGTAGAGTTTCATCTCAACCGTATGAAGAAATGCAACTGTTCCGGTGCACAGCAAGGGGACTACCAATCATTGTATACTACTAATGATATAATAATTGAGTGTGCTTAAGAAATAAAATTATTAAAACATATCATAATTGTTGCTAACACTGAGTGAACTCAAATTAATTGCTCCCTGGTGCACCTGAGGATCTTGGAAAAACAACAGAGCAACACCTAAACAGTATACGGGAAAAGGTTATCAAAATCAGAGCTGAAGGAATGAAAGAGAAAAATGATTATATTCTTCATGACCCAAAATACATATTTTATGTATTAGATATATTAGCCAGGTTTAATCATTTCATAATATCTACAAATAGCAAAGCATCCTGCTTTAAATCACAAATTAACATATGTTCAATGTCAACGTATTCCAATAAGCCTGGGAAATGAGCTGAAGAAGAACTTTTTATACATGAATACTGTGTTTACATCATTTCCTCTTTACACTTTTCCAATTCAATACCTCTCAGATTAATATGCTTTTCTTTAATTATAAGATATGTGTATTAATAAAATCTGCTGAGTATAGTTCATATTGTTTGTATGTATGTTTGTTTTGGACTGACTACTTGGAATTGGATAACACATCAAGGGTTTTGTCCCTAAAGAAGATTGATTAAGTCCCTCTTAGTAGCAATAAATTGTCTGTAGCTCATCTTCCAGGGGTGTGTTCATGTGAGATTTCCCCAATCATTGTAGGTCATTGTGCAGGTCTTGTATAGATTAAACCATTGTTCTGATTTCATCGGTGCAATTCCATGTCTTTACAAAAAAGACTTTCTTGAAGCAGACTCTCTGGTCCTCCACCTCATAACTTTTGTACCTTTTATTCTGCTGTGATATTCTCTTGGCCTTACATGTAGAGGTTATGTTGTATACCTATCAACTGGGTCTGGGCACCCTATTGTCATTTGTTTTCTGCATTTTGATGAGAAGTGAATTAATTTGATGATCTCCATCTGCTGCAAAGAAGCTTCCTTGAAGAGGGGTGAGAACTATGCTTATCTGTGGGTGCAAGGATAAGTATTTAGAATGCTATTGAGATTTAACCCATATTTTATTTTTTATTTATATATTACAGTTTATTAACTTTGTGTCCCAGCTGTAGCCCCCTACTCACTCCCTCTTTTCCTCCCATGAACTCAAAGGCTGGCTCTTTGATCATCTCCCCCTGAGGGGGATGCATCTTTACCAGGCCACAAAGGTCTCATGCTGATGAGACCTGATAGGCTAAGTTCAGATGGAAGGTGAGGAGGACCTCCCCTATCAGTGGACTGGGGGAGGGGCATGGGAGAAGAGACTTTTACTGATTTAGAAAAACTGATTGTTGATCTTAGAGCCTGCGCTGTTGGTGTTCCATTCAGTAAGTTGTCTCCTGTGCCAATGAGGTCAAGGATCTTCCCCACTTTTACTTCTAACAGATTTTGTGTATCTGGTTTTATGTTGAGGTCTTTGATCCACTTGGACTTTAGTTTTGTGCAGGATAATAAATATGGATCTATTTACATTTTTCTACATGTGGATATTTAGTTAGATCAGCACCATTTGTTGAAAATTCTGTCTTTTTTCCATTGTATGGTTTGGATTCTTTGTCAAATATCAAGTATTGGTAGGTGTGTGGGTGTATTTTCTGGGTCTTCTATTCAATTCCATTTGATCCACCATTCTGTTTCTATGACAGTGTCATGCAGTTTTTATTACTATTGCTCTGTAGTATAGCTTGAAATCAGGGATGGAAATACCTCCAGACTATCTGTTGTTGTACAGAATCATTTTGGCAATTCTGGGTTTTTTGTTTTTCCATATGAAGTTGAGAATTGTTCTTTCAAGTTTTGTAAAGGACATTTGCTCAACCATGTTTGTAGCAGCTTTATTTGTAATAGCCAGAAGCTGGAAACAGCCCAGATGCCCCTCAACTGAAGAATGGATGCAGAAACTGTGGTACATCTATACAATGGAGTATTACTCAGCAATGAAAAATAAGGAAATCATGAAATTTGCAGGTAAATGGTGGGACCTGGAAAGGATCATCCTGAGTGAGTTGTCCCAGAAGCAAAAAGACACGCATGGTATATACTCACTCATATAAACATACAATATAGAATAAACCCACTAACATCTGTACATCTAAACAAACTAAGCAAAAGAGAGGACCCTAACTAAAATGTTCAATCCCCATCCTGAAAGGCAAAGAGGATGGACATCAGAAGAAAAAGAAAATAGGAAACAACCTCGGAACATGCTACAGAGGGCCTCTGAAAGCCAGAAGAAAACAGGAAACAACCTTGAAATCTGCCACAGAGGGTCTCTGAAAGCTTCTGCAGTATAGACTGTCAAAGCAGATGCTGAGCCTGATGGCCAACTGATGGGTAGAGTGAATGGAATTTTATGCAAGAAGTAGGAAATAGTAAGAGCTGGAGGGGACGGGAACTCCACAAGGAGAGCAACAGAACAAGATAATTTGAACACAGGGAACTTCCCAGAAAATCATACTCCAACCAAGGACTATTGGAGATGACCTGGAACCCCTGCACAGATGTAGCCCATGGCAGTTCAGTGTCCAAGAGGGTTACATAGTAATGGGAAGAGGGACTTCCTCTGACATAATCTGATTGGCCTGCTCGTTGATCACTTCCCCCTGAGGGGGGAGCAGCCTTACCAGGCCACAGTAGAGGACAATGCAGCCACTTTTGATGAGAACTGATAGACTAAGATCAGAAAGAAGAGAAGAACCTCCCCTATCAGTGGACTTGGGGAGTGGCATGCATGCAGAAAGGGGAGGGAGGGTGGGATCGGGAGGGGAGGAGGGAGGGGCTTATGGGGGGATACAAAATGAATAAAGTGTAATTAATAAAAAATTAAAAAAAAAGAATTATGTTGGTCTTTTGATGGGCATTGCATTGAATCTGTAGATTGCTTTTGGCAAGATGACCATTTTCACTATGTTAATCCTACCAATCCATGAGCATGGGAGATCTTTCCATCTTCTGATATCTTCTATTTCTTTCTTCAGAAATTTGAAGTTATTTTCAAACAGGTATTTCACTTGTTAGTTAGAGTCACACGAACGTACTTTATGTTATTTGTGGCTATTGTGAAGGGTGTAGTTTCCCTAATTTCTTTCTCAGTTTTTTTTTCTTTCATATACAAGAGTGCTACTGATTTTTTGAGTTAATTTTGTAACCAGACACTTTGCTGGCATATATCCAAAATATGTTCAAGTACACAACAAGAACATTTGCTCAACCATGTTCATAGCAGCTTTATATGTAATATCCAGGACCTGGAAACAACCCAGATGCCCATCAACTAAGGAATGGGTACAGAAATTGTAGTACATTTACACAATGGAATACTACTCAGCAATTAAAAACAAGGAAATCATGAAATTTGTGGGCAAATGGTGGGATCTAGAAAAGATCATTCCGAGTGAGGTATCCTAGAAGCAGAAAGACACACATGGTATATACTCACTTATAAGTGGATATTAGACATGTAATGTAGGATGATCATACTAAAATCTGTACACCTAAAAAGTTAGAATGAGTACCCTGGGAAAGATGATCAATCTTCACCCAGAGAGGCAAACTGTATGGACATTGGAAGAGAGAGGAAACAGGAAACAGGATAGGAACCTACCACAGAGGGCCACTGAAAGACTCTACCCAAAAGGGTATCAAAGCAGATGCTGAGACTCATAGCCAAACTTTGGGCAGAGTGCAGAGAATCTTATGAAAGAAGGAGGAGATTGAAAGGCCTGGAGTGGACAGGAGCTCCACAATGAAAGCAACAGAACCAAAAAATCTGGGCCCAGGGGTCTTTTCTGAGACTGATACTCCATCCAAGGACCATGCATGGATATAACCTAGAACCTCTGCACAGATGTGGTCCGTGGTAACTCAGTGTCCAAGTGGGTCCCTAGTAAGGGGAACAGGGACTGTCTCTGACATGAACTCAGTAGCTGGTTCTTTGATCACCTCCCCTCTGGGGGGAGTGCAGCTGTACCAAGCCACAGAGAAAGACAATGCATCCTGTCCTGATGAGACCTGATAGGCTATGGTCAGATGGAAGTGGAGGAGGACCTCCCCTACCAGTGGATTTGGGGAGGGGCATTGGAGGAGATGAGGGAGGGTGGGATTGAGAGAGAATGGGGAAGGGGGATACAGCTGGGATACAAAGTGAATAAACTGTAATTAGTATAAAAATTAAAATTAAAAGAAAAAAACTGAAAGTAACATGTCCTTTTCTAGTGTCCATGAACTTACCAGCCACAAGTATTTGGCTAGATTGGCAGTACCAAGCAAAAATTCCTCCCTACTGAACAGACCTTACATTTGAATAATTAACTGTTGACTATTCCCCAAGATACAAGTGTTATTTTTGTATCCTTGGGGATATTATGCCATGCTGGTTATTGTTGCAATTCATAGGCATCACAGTTGGCTAGGACTGGTATGTCTCTCCCTTTGCAAGTTGAATTATGTATCTACCTTTGCAGCTTGCATAGTTTTATTTTAGATACTAGAGAACTAGTTCTCTATGAGCAATCTTTCTGGTCAGTCTTGGTTTTTATTATCACTTTCTATTTTTTCTTGAGGGGGGGGATTTCCTCTTTTTCCAAGGCCTCTAGGTGCATCATGAAGTTAACAATTTGAGTTTTCTCAATTTTTTAATGTGAGCACTTAGTACTATGAAACCTCCCCCTGCTTTCAGTTTGGTCCCCATTGTGTTTCATACAATTTAGTTTAAATTCAACTTTGAGAACTTTTAAATTTACTTCTTGATTTCTTCCTTGATCCAGTTATAATTCTGTAGTGTTCTACCTAGTATTCAAGAGTCTGTGTGCCTTCTGTAGCTTCTATTTCTACCAGCAACCACATTTTTGCTGCTGTGATCATATAGAATATAGGATGTTATTTCAAGTTTTCTGTATTTGCTGAGATTTGCTTTGTTTCTGAATATGTGTTTCATTTCAGAGAAAGTTTCATGAGTTGCTGAGAAGAATGTGCATTTTTAGTGTTCCGATGGAATGTTATGCATGTAGATATCTATGAGATACATTTTATTTATAATGTCAATTCATTATATAATATTTCTCTATATTTTAATCCAATCTGTTTTTAAATACAACCTGTTATTCTGTGTTGCTTTATTGAGGAACTAATATTATCATTAATCACTGATTGAATAACTTGAGTACATCTGGAATTATAAAAAACCCAAGCATCTGGGTACACCTGTGGGGTATGTTCTTAAATTAAATCATTTAAAGTGGGAAGACCTACCTCTAATATGTATCTTTTCAAATGAAAAGATATACTTTGCTTGCTTTCTCTCCCCCACTCTGGCTGGCAAATCCATTCCCTCACTTACATTAGAGTCTGCTTATTCAGGATTCTGGTATATACTGAAGACCAGCCGAGACATCCTCATGGACTGAACAGGTAACATATTCTTGGACTTTCCATTGGTAGATAGCCATTGTTGAACAGCTGGTCCACAGCTCATAAGCTATTTGAATAACTCCCTTCCCCACTCTATATATTATTTTTCTAAATAAATAGGTAAATAAATAAACTCTATCAGATGTGTTCCTCTAAAGAACCTTGAATAACACAGGGTGTACTAGTCCCATTATTTTCTTTTTCCTCTTTGATTAACTGTGGTGGAATCATGATTTTATATTCCGTGCCTTCTTTGCATATTTAACACTATTTCAGACCTAAGTATTCTTTCCAGTATCCTTTGTAGGGTTTGGTTAGTGGCCATAAATTCCTTAAATCTGTATTTTTTTAAAATTGTTTGGTTGGTTGGTTTTTGGTTTTTTAAGATAGTTTCTCTGTGTGGCCGTGGCTGTCCTAGGCTCTCTTTGTAGAACAGGCTGGCTTCAAACTCACAGAGATATGCCTGCCTCTGCCTCCCAGAGTGCTGGGATTACAAGTGTGCACCACCATGTCCAACTCTTAGATATGTTTTTATTGTGGAAAACTTATTTCTCCTTTAATTACAACTGATACATAATAGTCTGAGCTGGCATCTGTAGTCTTTTATAATCTTTAGAGCATAAGCTTAAATCCCTCTGGCTTTCAAATTTTCTTTAGAAACTGAGCTGTTATACTAGTGGATCTTCCTGTGGCTCTGTTTTTCTTACTTGTTGCTTTCACTATCCTTTCTTTGTTCTGTACTTTTAGTTTTTTGACTGTTAGGTAATGTCTCGAGTTTAATTTCTGATACTATTTGGTATTTTATTTGCCTCTTGCACCTTAATAGGCATTTCTAATTGTATGAGGGAGTTTTGTTTTATGATTTTATTTGGCCTTTTTGTAGTGTTCCAGAACTCTTGCATGCTCAGAGTTTGGACATTTTAGATTTAACATTTTTTATCTTTTTAAAATTTTTATTAATTACCGTTTATTCACTTTGTATCCCCCCCTGTACCTCCCTCCCTGCTCTCCTCCCAAACCCACCCTCTCTCTTCCCCACCCGTGTCTCTCTCCCAGTCCACTGATAGGGAGGTCCTCCTCCCCTTCCCTCTGATCCTAGTCTATCAGGTCTCATCAGGACTGGCTGCATTTAATATTTTCTTAGACTGAGTGATCTAATTCTTCTCCCTGCTCTTTAAAACTTGTATTTTCTTTTCAGTTGAACCTGTTTTTGAAGATTAGTGTTGATCTTATTTGATTTTCCTTAATTGTTCATATCAATTTTTATTTCAGTTTGGCTTTTCAGGTACACTGGAGTTAGGTTCTTTGTAGTTTTTGTTTGTTTGTTTGCACTATGTGTCTGGTCTCACTTTTAGCCACTGGGTGTTTGGATCTCTATGTATGTGCTGTAATAGCAACCTGTTTGAGAATAGACTAGCTGAATGGTGCTTGGGGTTCAGTCTTTTTTTATTTTTTAAAATTTATTGCAGTTCATTCACTTCGTATCCCAGCTGTAGCCCCCTTTCCTATTCCCTCCCAATCTCACCCTCCCTCACTCATATCCTCCCATGCTGCTCTCCAAGTCCACTGATAGGGGAGGTCCTCCTCTCCTTCCATCTGACCCTAGACTATTAGGTCTCATCAGGACTGGATGCACTGTCCCCCTTCTTTCATAAGATTCCCTGCACCCTGCCCAAAGTTTGGCTGAATCTTAGCATCTGCTTTGATACCCTGCTGGGTAGTCTTTCAGAGGCCCTCCATGGTAGGCTCCTGTCTTATTCCCTGTTTTCTTCTTTTTCTGATATCTATCCTGTTTGCCTTTCTGAACGAGGATTGAGCATCTTACCCAGGGTCCCACCAGTCTTGAGGCAACTCAGTGTTGATGTGGAAATAGAACATCCAAAAGTGTTTTTAGTTTAGCTAGGGCTAGGAGCATCTTCAGATGCCAGGAGAAGACCTTCTGTAGGTTAGAAGATTCTCACTGCCAATCTTCAGAAGGCTCACAGGGTAGTCCTTGAGAGGCAGGGCTTGATTGATGTCTCAGCTGCATTAGGCAGTAATACCTGGAGGAGGTATACAAGACTTGCATGGTTTTTTTGTTTGTTTGTTTTTGTTTTTTTTTTTTGTTTGTTTGTTTGTTTGTTTTTTCCTCCACAATAAGTATGGTCATTTCTCCTAAATTTCAGAACCAAAGAATCTGAAATTTTGTCAAAAGACATACACGTAAGAAAAAGCAGAACCAAGATGTGAGCTCATATAAAGAAGTGAAAAAAAATATTAAAGTTACTAAAATGTTTAAAATCCCCACAGAGTAAAAAAATTGCAAAAAGAACTCTCCAAACAGCTGTGACAGCTTTAGAGGTGAAACACTTTCAGACTGCCAAGGTTTGGTCTCAGAGGGGCTCTTTGTTTCCTCCAAGTAGAGTTTGACACTTCTGAAGTTAGAGATAACTAGAGCTCTGACCTCATGGCAGTGTGTTTTGTTTTGTTTTTTTTTTTTCCTCAGATTTTAAATCCAAGTTCTGTCTTCAAAGTAGTTTTGAAAAGGGGAAAAGTGAAAATTAATCTAATTGAAATCACAGGCATTGGACATTTGGAAGAGGCCTCTGCTGCGACATCGTGGTGGGTCTGGGCATAGCTAAGGCAACACCTTGCGTGGTCTCTTTTCCATCCCAGTGCATAGCCATGAGCCTGGTTTGTACTTTGAGAAGGTTGGTTGAACTGATGATGGCTAACTTTTGTCTTTCTTATCTTTAACAAGTCTTTCCCAAGTCTCCTACTTGATGATTTTCATCTTACCAAGCGAATCTTAACCATATCACCTTTTTTATGTTTCTAAATCTCTGCTTAAATCTTTGTTATTGGATAAAGATTTTTTTTCTGACCACAGATTCACAACATGGGTGATTTTATTCACTGCAGGACATTTAGCGATACCTAGATACTATCTCTGTGTCTACTAGGAATCCTGGTAGGTATGGATTAAGGGTGGGTATTTCATATCAGAGCACACACAGGACAACTCTTTCCATTTCTCCCTGAAAAGTTTGAGTTGAATTTGGGGAGTTAAAATGACACTTGGGGATGACAAGTGACTATCTTAGTGACATTTCAAATTACATTTATTTATTTTGTATGTGATGGGCATATGCATGGCATAGTGTCCATGAAGCCAGAAGGCGACTTATTGGAGCTGGTTCCAAGTATGTTCCAAATAATGAAGTCAGATCCTTAGGCTGGGCAGCAAGTGCCTTTAGTGTTGAACCACCAGGCCAATAAGTGACTTTTTAAAGCACATCTTCATTATTAATTCCTTCCATGTGAGATCAGAGAAGGAATAGGACGCTCTCTGAGAAGTGTCCATTTGACCCACCATGTATCAGTGGAGACTGAACTACTAGTTTCAGTGATAGAAGAGGTAGGATAGAACAACTAGGAATGAGTACTTTTCAGACAAACTAAGGTCTTGAGCTAACGTGGATGAAGGAAAGGTTGAATGTGGATGAATGTGCTCTGCTCTGCACATTCTTAACATTAAATGACTGCTCACTATGTTTGTAAAAATAACAGTAAAACCTTTGTTACAGATAGGAATGCACATAAGAAAATACAAACTTCTCACTTAAAATTTCCCATGTTTCCAAAGCATCTTTTTGGGCATTGGGGATCACTCTGTAGTGAAATATAAAAACAAACAACAATGATAACAGCGATATTGTGAATGCATGTAATATATGCATGATATTATATGCCCAAGGTATGTCTAGGCTCTTTGTAAGTTTTAATGAATTGTGTCTTCACTAAAAATATAGTGAAAGAATGGCAATGCCACTCTTTTGCAAAATAGAAAGATTAAAGTAAACCATCAACTGCACTGATTACTGTTCTATTCACGCACTTTAACATTTTCTTGCAGCATGAGACCCTGTCTCATCAGTTCTGGCTGATGTCTGATGTCCTTAGGTGATATTTGACAGGCCTACTTCAAAGGTGATTCCATCAGTCCTGTTGTCTATGGAACATGCAGATAGTAATTATGTCCTGGGAGCAAAGACATTGTTGTAGATATTTGCATCCTTGCCTTTCTTCTCTTGTCAGAACCAGCTGGTGTTCCCCTTAGAGCAGGCTCTGGCCCTGCCTAATTCTTCAGCCTTAGTGGAGTGTTCAGGGCTGGAAGTGCACAGAGGCTTTATCTCTTCTTTGCTATATCTTCTACACTCTAGAAGAGGTGTGAATAACAGGGTTTAATAATGCTTTTGCTATTCACTCAGAGCAGTTATAGACATCAGCGCCCCACCTCCAACTGTCTTAGTCATTACAATTTTGAAGGAGGGCAAGGGGGATTGTAAATCTGTGCTTCGCTCATATTTTTCTTCCAAGGGCTTTGTGAAGATGTAAGTGACCAACAAACATGGAAAGGCAGTGACCAGGCCCCACGTTCCTTTGACTCTGTGCTGGTGATGTGTTCTAGCTATCTTCTAATTGTTGCATTGCTTTCCCAACATTGTTTTGTGGTGAACTCTTTGTATTGGAAAGTAATTTTCTGCCAGATCTGGGTAAACTTGACTTAGACTATAGTGTGGGTAGAAAAAAGTTTCCCCTTTACACTCAAGTAAGAGTGTTGTTTGCAGCCTTTCTCAAAGCTGAGCGGAAAGTCACATCAGTGTTTTTTTAAAAAGACCATCAATTGAGTGATGCTTGACCCATGCAATGAAAAAAAAAATATAGTGGACTAATTTTTCTTTTTTTTGCATTCTCTGGATACCGAAATTGTTTAGTATTGCAATCATGCATTTCTCTCCTTTTCTTCTACAAGTAACAGCCATAGATTATAAAACATTTCTAGGAATTTATCTTCACTACCATAAGTGGAAGCTAATATTTTTTTTGTCAGGATTTCTGTTAGGAAAGGGGCTATATTAAGATGAACACACATAGCCATAATAATTCTAAATTTAGAGAGGCATATCTTTTTATTAACTCTGGTAGAATTTTCCACTTACATAGGTATTATTATTGATTTTCTAGTATATGTATACAAATTCTGTCTCTCCAGAGTTATCTAGAATGCTTTTCCTATTTGAAGGTCGGGACTAACTTTTTGCTGATGGCATACAAATATTTTTAAGGAAATAACTATAAAATGGTCTGATAATTTTTTTAATCTTGTTGGCTTTTATTTAAAGCAAAAACATACAGATTTTTCCCATATGCAACTTACAATTTTGATGTCAATATTTAAATGGAATTATTTATGTGTCTTTACTTTTGAATTAATAGTGACTACTGTCACTTTATGGGCTGTTGGTCTAATGAATGATTTTCTAAACTTTATCTTTGTCGTATGCTTATTGTATAAAAGATAATTTCTTGCTGTAATTTGTTCCAGATAATAATCCCTGATACTTCACCAGGAAATTTCTGTGTAATGTAAATTTCAATGTTAAATTATTTATTGCATATAAATTTTCTATCAGAAGAGGACCAACACACTGAACCCACTAATGCTAGTCTAATACAAAGTTAATGGCTTATTCTAACTGATTTTGCAAGAACAAAGGGCCTGCTAACCTCGATGACAGTGTGTAATTAGCGAAATGCTTAGGGGATAGATTTTTCTATAGCCCACATTAATTCTGCAGAACTACAAAGGTACTCACTTCTTTCTAAGCCATATTCTTTATTGGATTATCACCATTAAACCTGCAGAGACGTGGCACTGACAGCCAGCAGCACAGTTGGGTGGATAAAAGTCCTTTGAGACAGGTTTTCTACCAATGCCTAATATACCAAGGCCCGGGAAGTAGATATGCCACAGTTTTGCTTTTCTAGTTTGAAAAGTAGTTTTGAGAAGGAAACAGGATGCTTAATGATGCAGACCTTCATATTTCAGGTTACAGTCCAAATATAGGTATATTTGAATAGCATGTGAAATTACCTTCAAGTTTCTATAGAAGGCACATAGAAATCATGAATGAATCTTGTATTTAAATTTGAGCCCTGTCTCTAATATATCTCGTTATTTGTATCAAAACTTTTGGAAGTCACCTGAAGCAATTCTGGATTTGAGTCATTCTTGTGAAAGGGTGTTCCGATTTGTAGTAGCTAAAATATAAAACAGCCATTGTTGACGGTCATATAATATAATACACACAACACTAAAAAGAATGAATTAATACAGGTAACCACAAAAGCTTCTATAAATTTAAAATTGTTAACATCAGGTTAAGAATCCAGATACCCCCTCAAGAATATATAACTTACCTTCTCATAACAATCTAGAAAAGGGGAATAATGCAGAGACTTAAGGAAAGCTGGGAGATAATCTGGAGACTGGTACTCAGAGTGGAACAGGAAAAGTGACTGGCAGAAAGTTACCAAGATGTTGGTTTGGGTAATGGGTAGATTAATTACTGTTATTCCTTCTCTGATAAACACAAAAAGTCAAATTCATATAACTAGGAATTATTGGTCATACGTGTTGATCATATCTCAATGAAACTGTTGAAGACAAAAATGAAAACAGTCCTTAGGTCAGTGAGGGGTGTAGAGAGGGAGTTGAGAAGTTGAGCTACGCTGGGCTGTCTGGTATACAGTTTTCGGTAAGGAGGCTGGGCAAGGGCTAGAGAGCTGGTTACTACCAGTGCTTGTAGGTAACAACAATGTGTCCTTGTGGACCAGAAGCCTTTTTTTCATGTCAGGCATATGGGTGTTTTGCCTGCTTGTGTTCCTGGGTACCATATATGTGCAGTGCCCAAAGAAGACAAAAGAAGGTGTTGAGTCCCCAGGAACTGAAGTTATAGATGGCCGTGAGTCACTCTATGGGTTCTGGGAATTGAATCCTGGTCCTCTGAAAGAACAGCCAGCATGCTTAATCACTGAGATATCTGTTTAGACCCCCACCTGAAATGTTTTAAAGAGAGTAGATCTCATATTTTCTACGTATTTTCTGTTCTAGATATACATAAGCACACACCTGCATCAACACCTCAAATAAGGCAATGATTTCATTATTTTATGTTTGAACACACATTAAACACATTGTGGTTGTATGTGCATTTACATACTATTCCTTAGTAAGACAGTCAACATTTCTCTACTTGAATAAACAAGGGAACATGGGGGATCTTACCTCTCACCAGTTACACATACGGCCATCTTCCGGTCTCTCATTTTACTCTCTTACCTCACTATCACTTCTCTATTTTCTTTTGTTTTAATTATTGGCATCCATTTATTCCATCAGTGTATAAACATTAAGAAGTACAGTACAGTCTTAGCGGCAGGCACTCTTTATGACTCCTGGCAACTTGTTAACGAATAAAGCACAGAGCTTTTCTAATGTAGCTCATGTTTTGAGGCACATGTTACTTAAAGACGTTTACCTTAAGTTATATAAAATGTATGCTATTTCAAATAAATTATAGGGAAGAGCAGGGTTTTGTGAAGGAGGACTGTGGAGGCTTGGGGCCATTCAAAATGTGTTGGAAATCCTTATGGAAACGACAGGGGTGCGATCATCCAGAGAGATCTGGTTTCTGATGTAAACTGAAGTACATTGCCCATCACGGATGTATCATTTCTGTCTACTTTTTCAGTTAAATGGAATTTTTCTTGAACTGAGATAAATGCTTTAAGAGCAATTTGTTTCCCCTCTTTCAAGGTAAACTTTGAATTCTTAAAACATCATTTAATAACTAAATGAAGTCAATTTAATCAGATTAAGCTCTTTACCTTTTAGCCTGCCTTAAAATTTTCACAATGAACTCATGCTAAAATTACTTTAATTGAAGACAGACAATTGAGGGGAAGACAATTATGGATTCTTTTCATTAAGGAAGGGTTCAAATTGTGCACATTCTATGGTTGTACTGATGGAATTTTATTTTCTTCGTAAAGTTATTTTCTCCTTCATACAGCGTGTTTTATTTTGCAGGTTTAGAGAGGTAGAACATGAGAATAAAAGTGCTTGAATCATAGTATCTTACAGTGATTCTTTTTTTTAATTTTTTATTAATTATACTTTATTCATTTTGTATCCCCCCATAAGCCCCTCCCTCCTCACCTCCCGATCCCACCCTCCCTCCCCTTTCTGCATGCATGCCACTCCCCAAGTCCACTGATAGGGGAGGTTCTCCTCTCCTTTCAGTGATTCTTATAGACTTAAATTTTTTATGACTAGGTAACATTTTCCTTTTTTATTTGATTTGCATGAGGAGGCTTCCTGGGCTTCACACACATATACACATACATGCACACACACACACACATTCACACACACACAAAACACATACCGTAAGTTACACTTACAAGCACACATACATACACTACAACTGCACTGCATATACATACACACACACACATCCATACTCATACCACAAACACATGTGAGTAGTTAACACACACAATACACAATGTCATGTACATATGCATATACACACGCACACGCACATGTACATACTTATACATAAACACATGTTTCCCCACTTAGGTTTCTTGGGTCTGTGCTATGTGTTTTATTTCTTTATATATTTATTTTAAAATTATATGCATGCTTATGTGTCTATGGGTGGGTATGCCCACCTGAATACAGGAGCCAGTAGAGGCTAGATCCCTTGGGGCTAGATGCTGTTTATTGCCAAGCTATCTCTCTAGCACTGGTGTCATATGATTTTCAAATCACTTAGGTGTGCCCTCCCAAGTTGAAAGTCTCTGCAAGGTGAAGATTACAACATAATTTGTTCTAGAATCTCTCCTACATCCTCTGGAGAAGAGCAACAAAGCCAGAACTGGTCTGAAGATGGATGGCAAGGAAAACAATGAATTTCCTTTTTTTTTAATTAGTTCATTTATTCTTATTAACAGTTTATTCACTTTGTTTCCCAACTGTAGACCCCTTCCCTCTCCCCTCCCAATTCCACTCTCCTTTCCTCTTCTCCACTGACGCCCCTCCCCAAGTCTACTAATAAGGGAGGTCCTCTTCTACTTCCATCTGATCCTAGTCTATGAGGTCTCATCAGGAGTGACTGCACTGTCTTCTTCTGTGGCCTGGTAAGGCTGCACCCCCCTCAGGGGAGGTGATCAAAGAGCAGGCCTATCAGTTCATGTCAGAGACAGTCCCTTGTTCCCCTTACTAGGGTACCCACTTGGACACTGAGCTGCCATGGGCTACATCTGAGCAGGGGTTCTAGGTTATCTCCATGCGTGTTCCTTGGTTGGAGTATCATTCTCAGAAAAGACCCTTGTGTCCAGATTTTTTTCTCTGTCCTTGTGGGTCTCCTGTCCTCTCTAGATTTTTCTATCTCCTATTTCTTTCATAAGATTCTCTGCACTGCCCAAAGTTTGGCTATGAGTCCCAGAATCTGCTGTGTAGAGTCTTTCAGAGGCCCTCTGTGGTAGGCTTCTGTCCTGTTTACTGTTTTCTCCCTCTTCTGATGTCCATCCTATTTGCTTTTCTGAATGAAGATTGAACATCCTACCCAGGGTCCTTCTTCTTGAATTTCCCTTTTAGTCATCATAGTATTGGGGAAGTGAAATATAATTAGATGCTACTTCTACGTTATTGAAGGACAGGGGGTTCTTGACAAGACAGCTGGCGATGATAAACAGAGGACAGAGGGCTCTTTTAGCCACCCACATTGTCTTTGCTTTTCTCTCTCCAATGAGATTGAAACACTTGCTTAGAGGATGTCCTCATCAACCATCCCCTTTCACTTATGCATGCTTTTGTTACTGAAAGAGATTGCTTCCTGACCTCAAGAATGTTGGATGGTAAGATAATGAGAACATCTGGTCTTGAGCCACCAGTATGGAGAACATTAGACCCTAACAGGGGCTCAGCACTGAATGCATACTAATTTTCAAAAGACATCAATGCTCACTTCCAGTCCCTAGAAATCACAATTGAATTGATCTTAAATGTCCTCACATGGGCTCAGATATTGGTGCCCTTTTGATTCATAATCAAAATCCCCTTTTGATTCATAGTTGGCAAGCAGAAAAAGTGTCAATAGTCATTTTTGTTGTCATTGTTCGTATTCAGATTTTAAACAGAGGCCTTCCTGGTCCTCGCAGCTAGAACTGTTTAGAATCAAAACAAGACCCTCCTCTCTTCCACATGTCTCACTCTCTGTTAGCCTTATTTGTAAAAATCTATGGTAGACTGAAAGAAAAAATTAAGCAAAACATTGCAACTGCTGTGGCCACCGGTATAACAGCTATACCCTTAGTAATTGCTGGAGGCTGAACAAGTTGGAGGCCCACATGACACTCTCCCCTTCATCTCTTTGAGAAGGCTATCTCATTGAAAGGCTTAATAATGCCAAGCAGAATGATCTAGCCAAGAGGCTTTATTTGTTGAAGAGAGATTACGTTTCTTTTGTTATAAACTTAACATACCTGGGAACTCGGAGGTGGAGCCATGTAAGATTTGTAAGATTTATAAGGGTTACTTACAAAGTAATCATAAATCTTGATAGGATGCTTGAAGAAAGAAAAGAATCATGTCTTTAACGTGAATCATTAAGTTAGCATTCCAAGAAACTGAGTGTCTTGTGGCCTAATGAGATCATAGTGGAAGCCAGCACAGAGGAATTGTAGCATGGCAATCTAGGGGGCATTGGGTTGGACAGGATGTAAGACCTGGGCTGTATCTTGGCTTTGCTGCAACTGAGCCTTGTGCCACTGAGTTCTCTGCCTTTTGTGGTTTTCTTCCATCATCTAAAGGGGCCTGGATTAAGATCAGATGAAATGTAGACTTTTATAGCGCTACGCTTCACAATTTATTGACAAAGATAAGAGAGATGTTAGAGGAAAACTACTTTCCACAACCATTTAAAATTCTAAAGAACTTTCAGAGGCCCTCTGTGGTAGGCCCCTGCCCTCTTCTGTCTTCTCCTGCTTCTGGTGTCTATCACATTTGCCCTTCTGATTGAGGTATTGAAGCAGAGGCTAAGACTCATGGCCAAACTTTGGGCTGAGTGCAGAGAATCTTATGAAAAGAAGGAGGAGGTAGAAAGACCTGGAGGGGACAGGAGCTCCCAAAAGAGACCAACAGAGCCAAAAACACTGGGCCCTGGGGACCCTACAGAGACTGATACCCTAACCAAGTACCATGCATGGAGAGGACCTAAAACCTCTGCTCAGATGTAGCCAATAGACTCAGTCTCCAAGTGGGGTCCCTAGTAAAGGAAGCAGAGGCTGTCTCTAGCATGAACTCAGTGGCTGGCTCTCTGATCACCTCCCCCTAGGGGTTGTAGCCTTGCTAGGCCACAGAGGAAGACAATCCAACCAGTCCTGATAAGACCTGATATGCTAGGGTCAGATGGAAGGGGAGAAGGACCTCCCCCATCAATGGACTAGGGAAGAGACACAGGGGAAGAAAAGGGAGGAAAGGTGGGATTCAGAGGAGATGAGGGAAGGGGCCACAGCCAGGATACAAAGTGAATAAATTGTAATTAATAAAAATAATAATAATAAATTCTACCGAACTTGAGTTTAATTAATTCTATAGAACTTACATGTGTGTGTAGTGAGCACCTAACAGGTGAGCAAAATGTTGTACAAGAGTTAAAAATTAATCATCAAAAATGACCAATTATGGTCTTTCCAATGTTGTCATGAATAAAAGAGGAGTGTTATTCAAGAGAAGACAGCTCAGATGAATACCCTGAAAGTAAGAGAGATACATTGGTCAATGAGAGCGAATTACATCATGGTGACTAAGACTTGACTCAGTCTGGTTTACCTCTTGAGAGATGATGGGAAGAAAGTTGGGTTGTGGTGGTGGACTTCTCTGTGAAGGTACTGTATTTTATTTATTTATTTTTTGGTTGTCTGTCCTACTGTGTTAGCCAGACACCTGCACTGGCAAAGGATGTGTTACACGTAGTTCTTGGTAGATGGTAGCACCGAAGCTATTGTCGGTATTGTTTTCACATGCACCCTGTCCAAGAGTAGCATTAGCAATGCCCTGCTGCCTGCCAAAGAGATTTGTCATCATGTTACAAGGAGCAGAGCCATTTGGCTGTGACTCACTCCGGGGCTTTTTACTGTTTTGCACTGGATTCTCAAAGTGGGAGTGCCATTAGCATGCCAACGTGCTCAGATGGCACTTTCACAAGTCATTCGGGCTGTAATCAGATATGGTGATCATCAGACTGGAGACAGATGAGCAGCCTGCTGTACTTCCTCCTGCACACAGCTCTTCTCCCACAGTGCTAGCCACTGAACACTGCAGCAATGAGCGCCACAGTGCCAGTGCCAGCAAGGATTATGAACAGAATGTACCCAAAGAAGCTGGTGGCACTGTGGGTGCCAAGAGGAACAGATTGCAGTGCAGAGGGTGTTTAAGAAGGCCATTAGGACAACTTAAGTTATCAGAAGACTGACAGGAGATATATGACACACTACAGAAATAAGCTCATGTAGCCAAAAAGACAAAGAAAGGGAGTTGGATACAAAGTCAGAGTGATTATAGCAAAGGAGTCAGTCTGTACCAGATGCATACCATAAAATCAAGAATGTAAAGAACTGACACACGGTGTTTGAAGGCCTATGCTTATGTCGGGGGCAAGAAGGAATGTAGACATAATATATCTTCACAAGAAAGCCCGTCACTGGCAAGTTCTGCTTACTCTTATTTGAGGTCAGGTGGATAGACAGGCTTGCCTGAGTGAGCACCATAAGTCTGCAATAGTCTGTACAGGAAAGGAGCTGTTTAAATTTTCTCTACTTCTTGATGCTGCTGTCAGTTGAGAGCTAGTATGTGTTCACTCTAATGCTGAGCCCTGGAGACCTGAGCAGACTGCCCGCATGCTAGGATGGCATTTGTATCGAGAGACCAGAATCTACATCTTGTTGAGACTGTAAACCAGAAATACACACGCACATTTTGCAGAAGTGAGAATTAGGCTCATCATCCTCAAGACCTCCATTCATCTCTTAGCTTTGTATCTGAGAGGGCCCAAGCTACAGTGGGAGGTTACAATGCTGATTAAATGCCTCAATAGTAAGAGGACAGACCGTGCTCTTTAACAGTGACAATTATGGTGGCTTTGGAGTTAAGGAATTATGCAATGCTGACACCTGAGAGCCAGCAGATCCAGGTCCAGTGAGAAGCTCTTATGAGTAAAGGCCTGTATGAGGCACAGTAGCTGAACAAAAAATGAGCCAAAAATCATTCCTGTGTCTCCTCAAACCATTCTTTCCAAAGTTAGAGGTCCAAACAGCTAACAGACAGCATTATAGGTAGATCTTTCAGTAGGGGTGAAAACAGTCTGTGAGTAAAAACCAAAAATCTTAGATTCTTTAACTAGGTTACCCATATGATTGTCAAGTGGTCACACAGTGAACTGATGGCAAAGCCTGGCCTGGACCTGTCTCCTCCAGGAACATGTGTTAACATAACCATCTCCATGGCCTCTGGTTGGCAGAACTGTTTCAGATGTAAAGATTTATGAAGTCACATCTTAACTTCTATTGAAGGCACTCATTCTAAAACAAAATCTTCATGATTAAGTAAAAACTTCTATCCTTTCTGTGTCACCATCCTGGAAGATAAACAGAATGAAAGTCACAAAGTGAAGATAGATTATGTTTTGATTGTCTGCACCAGAGTCTCGTTTCTTCAAATGTGAGGATTCCTGTCTGAACAGATTAAACATAATTTAGACTGGAGCCTTGCTATGCAAAATATTGTGTCTGGGCCAAACACTGTTACCATTTGAACACCAGAGAGAAATGAATTGTTAGTCTTACCAAAGATTTCCTGAATCAGAATCTTTATTCGATCCAGAACCTATAATGATCACTGTATTCATTAAGGTTCTAGGAGCTCTACCCTAAGATAATTTCCCAGACTCTGAATTCATAGTTCTGTGGGTACTTTTGACTTCTTGTACCAAAAAAGGGAAATTATCATTACTTATCCAAATGGATTTGTCTTATGTCTTAAACTTGGGTGACATATGTGTGCCTAGTCTTATTTGTTAGTGTCAGAACCATTTTCAGTTCTTTATATTTTTTAATTTGTATAGTTGGATCAGATCCTAATACAATTAGTCATATCTCAAAATTGCTTCCTTAAGCTATCATAGCATCTAGCCCCCAACTTTCTTTCTTTGGTTAATAAAATGGTTCCAGGAGTAAGGCCTCATTCTCAACATCTTCACTATTCTATCTGTCTACCATTGCTAACTCAACTGAATTCTTTTGCATATTTTTTCCATATTTTCCCATATTTTGCATATTTTCCCCAATTTGTTGAGTCATCAACCACAGCTATTTCAGGTATGCTGGGAAGCTGTGGTTAATGCTGGTTCCTTTCTATGCCCTCACACACTCTTCTCTATTTGATATCCCTCCAAATATATGTACACAACTCTGCAGCAACTTGAAATCCTAGTTACAGGAGAAAGACAACATCCAAATTGATCATTTTAGACATTATAGCATGCCCTCTTTGTGTTAAAATAATCTCAGTGTTTTTCAGCTATGATTTTGCTATATCAGTGAAAGTGAGGCCTGTTCACACCTGAGCTTGAAAGTTTTAATAAAATTCTACCACCTTAAAGCCCCTTAAACTGTCACTTTTATGTGTTTGGCTTTTAAGATGAAAGTTATTAAAAGTTACCCCGGCTTAACAATATTTAAAAACACCATATTTATTAAATAATTTCAGTGCTACCATATAAGAATGATGGCTTACTTCTAAGAGTGAACCATTGCTCATTCCTCATGTGAGGAAGCATTGTTACCTCTGCTACATCTATCGCTTCAATGTTAACTTTAACATACATCTCAAATCATCTGAGGACACAGTCAACAATATGCTGTTCCTTGTGGTACCGCATGGGTCACGGGAATAAATTATGCTTCATCCCTGGCATGATTCGCCTAGAGTTTCCAGTTGAAATTTCTCTTTTTATATCAAATTCATATTGGAGGAACTGTGCTGATTATCTTGCAAGTTTCAGGAGGAACAAAGAGGCAGGAGTCATTTTTTTTTCTTTTTCCTGTGCATGTCAGATGTTTATGAGCCCTTCATCCAGTCTTTCTGTTTTTCCTGTGAGTCAGGCTTAGAGTCCTCAGGTGTAGTATTATTGCTTTATTGCCTTTGCTATGTGATGTCTGATTTAAAATGGTGCTTTCCCCACACAATTTCAGTGTCCATTTATTTATTTAATGAAAATATGTACCCTGTACCGCAACATTCACACATCAATGTTTAATGCAGCAAACATGAAAAATATATCAAAGGTATTGCTTGCAATAAAACCTGAATTTGGGTTTGGTCTGCTCAGTGGGGGTGGTAATGACCCCATGTGGCTCTGCAAGGCCAGAATGCTTGTTCCACAAGGTTTTTAGCCCCAAGCTGAAAGCCATGGCCAAATGAGTTCAGCATACCATTCAGAATTTATTGCATTAGGCTGGCTGTCAACTAGGTACCTGGGGAAGGAAGGTGTGTTGGGAGAATCTGTTCAGACCAGAAAGGTTACAGTGCTCAAATGCAGTTCAACAAGGCAACAGTCTCTCCACTTCATACTGGCTTCCACATCCCTTTGGCAGGGCTTTCTCTGCCTTAGGCCTAAGTAAAAATCTTAAGTGAAGCTATACATTTATTATTTTCTAACTGAAAGAATATTTTTGAATTTTTTTCTTCTCGTAATGCCGTTTATTTCTATAGTAATTTGTGGTCTGTCCAGTTACCACTTCTTTACCCCTTTTGACCTGCACAGTAACCTTGGTAGTTATTGTCTTATTGTTCTCATTTTTATAGATAAAGACGTGGCTCTCAGTATAAGTGATTACCCAAGGTCACCCAGGTGATAATTGAAGTCAGGACTCAAACCCAGATCTTTTGACTCCCAGCCTAGCTAAGGGTTCTTTTAACTATAAGTATTTTACAATAGAGAGGGATGTCATAACCTCAGTAACTGTGAAAGGTTTTAAGATTTTTTGTGCAATGTGGATGGAAACATGATTTATAAGGAGTATTTGTAAGAATTTTCTTTCAGCTAGAACCAGCAACGAGTCACTTCACTGTTTTCCCTCTGAGCATTCTCATTCATCATTCTCTGCACAAATGCAGAGTTCCTTACATTTCACAGTACTTTGGGAAAACTTGCTTTTAATATTAAATATTGCACTGGTGAATATTCAAGGGGCTTATGTCTGGCCTTGTTAATAGCCTGCTGTGTGACCTTGATAAGGTGACTTAACCTTTTTATGTCTCTGAAAATTTAGGGTAAAATCTTTCTCTTACTTGGCAACTGTAATGCATAATTAATTAATGCTACCCAAGTGAAATCAAAGGCTTTACCACTAAAAGCAAGGAAAATGCCTCATACAGGATTGCCCCAGATAATCACTGAGGCTAACTGTCCTGAACCTGTGGATGCAAATTTGGAGCTCAGAAACATTTTCTGTCATTGAGAATAGAAGGAGTGCAAGGAAGGGTTTAGACTTTCCCCTTATACCTCAAAGCCACTATAAAACAGTACAAGAGGGAATATGAAATTCTCATTTGCTCTTAACTTACCACCCAGGCTCTAATGCACGGTGATTTTATAAACAGGATACCATGTGACCAGCTCCGCCTTCTCAGAGGGATGTTACACAGTTTTAGATGTGTCATTATGCCTCCAGACATCTTACTTCGTTAGCTTATATTTTTATATTGGTGGTATTGATATAGTGATAGCTACTGAAGTGGTTTACTAAAAGACTCTCTGTTGATAAGGTCTGTGCTGGTGTGGAAAACATCTGAACTGTAATACTTGTCAGAAATGCTGGCAAGGAATACAGTCTAAGAAACTATGTGTTACTGTCCTGATGTTACTAATGAAGAGACTTAGAAACTAAGAAGTTATGAAAACATACACAGAAGTAAGTTTGAGTCTGAATTTTAATTAATTTTTGTCTTTAAGAAGATCCAAAATAAGAAAACAGCACAAAACCTTGAGATACTTTCATGTTCTGTAGGAAATTGGGAGATTAGGTGACTTACATGAATGGAATGGTTGGGAGGATATTTAAGACTCATGGAGAAGTCACAATTGAAGCTCACTGAGGGATCAAAACTATAGCTGGAGATACTAAGACTCAACCAAACCTTCGGCAGAGTGCAGGAAATCATATGAAAGAAGGGGCAGTTAGTATGACATGGAAATGATAGGAGTTCCACAAAGACCAAATATATCTGGGCACAGGGGTCTTTTCTGAGACTGACACTCCACCAAGGACCATGTATGGATATAACCTAGAATCTCTGCTCAGATGTAGCCTGTGGTAGCTCAGTAACCAATTGGTTTCCCATAGTAAGGGGAACAGGAACTATTTCTGACAGGAACTCAATGGCAGGCTCTTTGACCTCCTCACCCCCCCAAGGGAGGAGCAGTCTTGTTAGGCCACAGAGGAGGACTTTACAGCCATTCCTGAAGATACCTGATAAAACAGGGTCAGATGAAAGGGGAGGAGGTCCTCCCCAATCAGTGGACTTGGAAATGGGCAGGGAGGAGATGAGGGAGGGAAGGTGGGATTGGGAGGGAATGAGGGAGCGGAATACAGCTGGGATACAGAGTTAAAAAAATGTAACTAATAAAAAACAAAACAAAACAAACAAACAAACAAACAAAAAACTAGAGCTGGGCCTAGGTGGAACAGAGGTATTAGTAGGCCAAGATCAGGGAAATCACTGTTGTCAGTAGCAAGAATAGAGGTATGGTAGCAATTAGAAGACTGGTTTAATTAAGGATAGACTTTGGGGACTTTTGGGTCCAGGTCAAATTTCCATTGTCCTTGAAGAAGACTATGACCATGATCCTGATAACAGGAGAAACAACAGCAGGTGATGTCATGTTTCTGGTTTAAAGAATCATTACTCAGCTGAAGTAAAGAATGGAATGGATGTTAGACCAGATGGCTTGAATTTGAAATGTTTCCAATACTTGTTTCCCAGCTTATAGTGCTATTCTGAGGGGCCTGGGAGCCTTTCAGAAGTGGGCCTGGGTAGTGGAAGTAGGTCTTTGGTGGTTGTCTTTGAACCTAGTACCCTGGTCCTTGTTTCCATTTCCAGTTTCCTATGGCATTCTGATCTACCTTTGTGTGAACAGTTTCTTTTACTTTGCCCTCATGCCCCTTGGATGGACCCACTCCACCTTTCTTACCATGATGAGTTGAAATTTCTAAAGCTGTGAGCCAATACAAATCTTTTCTCCTTTAAGTTTGTTTTGGCCGCTGTCCTGTGTTTTGGTTATAATGAGATGACAGTAACTAACACAAATGTTGTTCATGGAGGAGGAATCCAGGTTAGAGAGAAGGTAAGGTTAGAAAGTGGACTAAGGCAGGATTGGTGCAGGGTGGAGGGGCAAACTCTTGTGTTTCATGAGATGCAAGGGTGTGGGAGTCTGGGGTTACAGGGGAAGAGTGAGAAGTTATGTCACACAGAGTCATGGCCTTCTAGGCTTTGGTAAATGGCAATGCTTAATAGTTCTGTGTGGAGTGTGCACTGACCCACACTCCACTAGGAATATATTCAGCAGGTTCTGTCCCTTTCTTTTGGGCTACGGCAGCTCAAATGTAGTGATAACATACTGTTTTAATTTGTTTTAATTAAACGCCATCTCATAAATTTAATTTGCCCTTGGTTAAATGCTTTTTATTTTCTGCTTTGTGAGTACCCATTTTTCATCTTGTTTTAAATTGAGCTGTCTCTCTCCTAATTTGTAGATGTTTTCATGTATTAAAACCACAAAGCCTTTGATTGTATATGCTGAAAATTTCTTCTACTTACTGATACTTTCTTTAAAGATACTGCATGCCGGTTGTATGAAATAATTTGTTTTACTGTGCCATTTTTATATATGCACATATGTATTTTAAACATATTCATTCCCATTAACTTTTATTTTGAAATGCAATCACATTTTGTATTTATTTTGTGTATGCATATGTGAGGGCATGAGTGCATGACAAGAGTTTTAATGAAGGTCATAAGATAACTTTTAGGAGTCAGTTTTATCCTTCCACCCTGTGAGCTGTGGGTATCAAATTCAAGTCCCAAGCCATGTCTTTAGGCATCTTTACCCATTGGCCTCTGCCATCTTTTCTTGTCTCCACTCTTTCGGCACCCATTCTCTTCCTTAGTAACTACGTTCCTATTCTTTGTGTCTTTATTTTTATTACTTCCTAGATTTCACACCTGAGGGAAGGTGTGTTACTCCTGTATTTGGCTATTTTTTTTTTTTAACATAAACGTAGACATTTTCTTTAGTCACCCAACTATCGAGGGCTACCTCTGCCGACACCGCCACTCAGCTGCTGTAAATAGCTCTGCAATTAACGTAGGTGTGCAGGTGTCCCTTGCAAGTTGGTTTGATTCCTTCAGGTGCAGAATTAGGAGCAGTAGAAATGGATGACGGGGCGTTTCTATTTTTAGGGAATTCCACCGTGATTTCCTCGCCAGCCGCGTTTAAGCCCTGAATCCTCAGCAGCATCTGTGTTCTCTTTTCTTAACGACAGCCATTTTGAGTGGGGTGAGATGGAATCTCAAAGTGGATTTGATTTACATTTCTTTCACATTTAAGGCACTAGACTTTAAAAAGTGTAGTTATTACGATTTGAAATTTCTCTTGTGAAAAAAAAATAACTATACAATTCACTGGCAGCCATGTTAATTGGACTGTATGTTACCTGATGTTTAATATTTTTGAATTCTTTATATTTTGTGGATCTTAATTTCATGCTGCATGGATATGAGGCAAATATTTTTTGTTCTGTAGCCTGCCTCTTCACTCTGATGAGCATTTCCTTTGTTGTAAGATGTCCTTTTTGTTTCTTGTTGTTGTTTTGTTCTTTCGAATGCCATGTCATTGGTCAGTGCTTGCTAATCATTCTTGGACTATTAGTCTTACCCTGAAGATCATTGCCTATGCCTGCATAGCAAACTGTTTCTCTTCTTATTTTCTTCAGATTATCGGGTCTTACATGAGGGCTTATGGCCCATCTTAAGTGGATACTTATACTGACTGAGAGCTAGGGGTTAGTTTCAATAACGTAGGTGTGAATATTCAATTCTCCCAGGACTATTTTTGAGGGTTTTAAATTTTTATTAGCATATGTTAATTGTACAAAATAATGCGTTTTATTCTTGCATGTATGACATTACTTGCTTTCATCATATTTACTTCCACAGATTTACTCCCACTCTCTCTAGTCCCCTCTGCTCCCGATCCCTTCCCCTTCTTTATTTCTCTTTAATTTACATATTTGTTCACTTTACATATTAACTGCAGACCCCTCACTCTTCTCCCAGTCCCACCCTCCCATCCTCATTCCCCATTCCCTCCTTCCCATCTTCTCAGAGAAGGGAGCCCCCTCTACGTGCCATCATGCCCCACCACTTCATGACGCACCGGGACTAAGTGTGTCCTCTTCCATCAAAGCCAGACTTTGCCCGGCTAGGGGAAAGTGATCCAATAGCAGGCAACTGTGTCCATGGCAGGGACAGTTGCTAAGGGATCCACATGAAGACTGAGCTGCCCATCAGCTTCATAAGTGTAGGGGGCCTGGCTCAAGTCAATGCATGCACTTAGATTGGTAGTTCAGTCTTCGTGAGCCCCCATGAGCCTAGGTTAGCTTACTCTTTTGGTGTTCTTGTGGAATTCTTGTCCTCTTCGGGTCTTAGCATCTGTTTTGATCTGCTGCTGAGTGGAGCTTCTCAGAGGACAGTTAGCTTGGCAAACATACCAGAGTATCATTAATAGTGATAGGAACTCTTTCTCCCATGGTGTGGGTCTCAATTTGGGCCAGTCATTAGTTCACCATTTCCTCAAATTCTACTACACTAGACCTTTACCCCTGTCTGTCTTGTACGCAGAGTAAATTTTGGGGGGAAAGTTTTGTGGGTTTGAGGGTTTTTTGGAAGTCCTGCCTCTGTGGGGGGTGACCACTTCAGTCTCTATATGTCCTGTTGTTAGGAGTCTCAACTAGAGACTCCTAGTTACCCCATGGGTGGGGATCTCTGGGACAAGAGGGAGACCTGCAAGGTAGGCTCCTGGGAGAATATGGAGTGACTCCCAGCACTATTTGATGAAGAAACCATCATTTCTCCACTGTATATTTTTGGCACATTGTCCCAAGTCAGATGACTGTACTTGTGCGGTTTACTTTTGGGTCTTTTATTGTACTGTATGGTATATGTTTCTATTTTTGTGCCAGTCTCAGGGTATTTCTGTTACTATGGTTCTGAAACTTCAAATCAGCTATTGTGCTACCTCTAGCAAGGTTCTCTTTGCTTGTGCTTGCCTTGGCTATTAGCAGCTTTCATTTTGTCATATTCAATTGTATGTTATGTTTCTGGGAGAACTGTGTTGTCATTTTGATCAAGCTTGCACTTAATTCTGTAAATCACTTTTGGCAATATGGCTGCTGTGAGTTTGCTCTGCTGAAGTGTGAGCACGGCGATGCTTTCCAACTCTGTCTCTCCCATCTTAGTCCCCATTTCTTGTCACTCTCTTGATCGTATCTCTTGATGAACAGGAATTCTCGATGCAGATTGATTTTGCCCACAATGTGCTTTCTACATTTCCTGTAGAGTAGCTTTCCCTTTAACGTCATGAAGTTTTATTCTTCTGAAAACTTAGCATTCAGACGTAGATCTGTAACATATCTGGAAATAACTTCTTGATGCTGGCACCTAGGAAGTCATAATATAAAATATACTTATTCTGAGTTTCGTTTATTGGAAATATGACCATCACACGTTTCATTGCACTACGTTGTAAATAAATAATGATCAAACTCCATCTGTGGGATTGTTATTGCACTCTGCATTCCATTTTATTAGCTAGCTTCTCTGTCCTTGTGCTCAATCACACATTATACTATTACAACTTCATTATATGTGTTGTCGCTGTATATAGTTTCATCCCGTGATTAAGTCTGAGTTTCCAAATGAGTTTCTGAATCACTTCCATTTAAACTGTTATGCTTTTCTTTTAAGTTACATGCATACACAGAAACATTTACACATTCACATATACAAACTTACTAGCAGTCGCACTGGCCTTAGTTTGAATCCTAGTTGGAAGGGAGGAGGCTTGCTTCAGCAGCAATATAGTAAGATATACTGGTATGGAAATGTCTTTTAAACAATGAATCATAAAAATCATGTTCATGTCATATTCCCTCCATTTAATAGTGATTTAATTTTTACCAATAATGTTTCACAGTCCTCAGTTTCTTATGCATTTTTCTTTCATGTCTGGATTTCTTACAGAACATGCTTTTGGTTAGAGTCTTTTTTTATCTTATGCATTTTTGTCCCAGCTACTTTGCATGCACCTCTTGTGCTCTGTTATAACAAATGTTAGATATGCTTCCAGTATTTCCATGTTCACACTGTCTCTTTATTTTCATAATATAATTACACCATTTTCTCCTTCTCTTTGATCCTTCCAAATCCTTCCATATATTCTTCTTGCTTTCTTTCACATTCATAGCCACCTTTTCAATTAACTGTTTCATGCACACACACACACACACACACACACACACACGCATACACACACACACACACACACACACACACACACACACACATGTTTTCTGCTATGGCTTAGATTTTTCAAATACCTACTTCATTTAAGGTTCCTAAACACCTTCACCTCCCTTCCACCTCTTGACCTCAGGTAGGAGAATAGTAGAAAAAGGGGTTTTAGATCTCTTTTATCTACTTCCTGCTGAGTAGGGTCAATGTGTCCTTAGGGGATTACCAAACTCAGTCCTCAGGATATCAGCAGCAGTGGAAACGTGTCAGCAGCAGCAGAATGAAGCAGCTAGACTCTTCCCAAATGGCGTGAGTCTGGCAAAGCAAAGCAGAAAAACGATGAAGCAGCTGGAGAATTTCTCTTGATTATTTCTCTCTGTGAAGATCAGTAAAGGATGCGAACCATAGCAATGCAAAAGTGTAGAGATGGAAAAGGCATTCTCACTGACTATGGACTTTTATATATCCCCTGTCAGAGTTCCCACAAGGATGTTTCGCAGCTCACAAAAACCATGCACCTCACTCAAGGGAGGTTTCAGCCGACCAACATCATGTGAATTTTTACAGGGGCTGTTTTCCTCAGGGGCTGTTTTATGCAAGGGAAAAACGTTCCCACATCCTGCACTTGGGGGAAAAAAGCATATTCACATGACACAACTGAGTTTCCAGAGAAACCAGAAGCTTCCACTTCAGCAGGACCCTCTTCTCTTCAGTTTGCTGTGAAGTCTGCTCATCTCTGAACTGCCATAGCTCTGAGACCAACCGATTATAAGATGCTAATTAGCATTTATGTACAAACTGACGTCTGCAGCATTTCATTTGTCTTAGGTCTTCTTCTGTTATTCATCACAGATGTTTTCCTTACTCCCTCTTTTGATCTGTATGTATTTAGAGTGAACAGTGAGAGATAGATCTGAATTTTGTATTCACTGTTGCTCTGTAGGGAACTGTATCTGGTCCTTTCTCATTTTGTCTCACTCCACCCCATTTTATCCCATCCCACTGAAACACACCCCACCTCATTGCACCCCATCCCATCTCATCCCATCGCATTCCCTTCTATCCCATCCCATCCCATTCTTTGTGTGTGTGTGTGTGTGTGTGAGTGAACTTTTAATATTTATTGCTTGTTCTACTAGCTTGGTTCTTTTTTCTTTTAATCAATAATATTGGAAACTTCTATTCTATGCCCCGACCAGTGGGGGCTTCAATGGGGTTCCTAAGGGAGGAGAGTGGAAGGAACTGGGGGGGGGGCAAGAAGCACAAGGAAGGGAGCCAAGTCTGTTTGTCTGATCAAGGCTTCCGTTTATTAGAAATTTTTGCCCAACTTATATAGGGAGAAGGCAGGAAAGGGGGAAGGTAATTAGCTGCTGCAGGAGACAGGAAGAGTGCTTTCATGTGTTAAATAGGGTGCCTGCAAGATAACTTAGGGATGTTTTCTCACGGATGCTCTAACAAAGGGATGTCCTCACATTCTCTCACCCATGAGTTAGGGGTCCTAGACAACTTTCATTAAATAGCTTTAGGTCTCCACTAAATGACCTTTGCTCACTATTTGGCTTTGGCTTAGCAAACACCTTTTGTCTCCACTAGATAGCTTTGACTCACTAATTGACTTAGGCTTCAGTAGATAACTTAGTCTTCACTAGATAGCTTTGGCTTTGGCTTCCGTAGATAGCTTTGGCTCCCGGCACTATTCAGGCAGAGTAAAAAAATAAACAACAACAACAAAAAAAAAAAAACAAAAAACAAAAAAAACCAAACAAACAAACAAAAAAAACAAAAAAAGAAAATACACAAAAAGCCAATCTGAGAAGGAAAAAGTCTCAAACCCTGAAAGGACAATAAAGAAATACAATGAGGATGTTTGAAGTTGGAAATAGGATAACAGGTAAAATTGTTCAATGCTCTGAAAGAAGCTCTCCTGAAACTCATACTAGGATGAGAAGATAATATGAACCCATCTCAGTTCTTTTTTTTTTAATATTTTTTATTTTTAAATAATGTTATACATTCATGTCTATCCCAGCTGTATCCCTCTTCCTCTTTCCATCCCAATCTTCCCCTTCCTCCCTCATCTGCTCCCTGTCCCCTTCCAAGTCCACTGAGAGGAGGTGTCCTCCTCTCCTTCCATCTGGCCCTAGTTTATCAAGTATCTTCAGGATGGTTGCAATGTCATATCTGTGGCCTAGCAAGGCTGCTCCTCCCTCAGGGGGAAGGGGAAGCTCAATGAGACAGACATTGAGTTCATGTCAGAAAGAATTCCTGTTCCTCTTACTAGCGAACCCACTTGGATACTGAGCTACCATGGGCTATGTCTGAGTGGGGGTTGTAGGTTATATCCATTCATGGTCCTTGGTTGGATAAACAGTCTCAGAGAAGACCCCTGTGCTCAGATATATTTTGACCTTGTGGGGCTCCCTGTCCCCTTTAGGATATAATTCCTCCTTCCTTCATATGATTCCCTACACTCTGCTGAAGGCTTGGTTAGGGGTCTCTGCATCTGCTTTGATACACTGCTAGGTAGAGTCTTTCAGGTGCCTTCTGTGGTAGGCTACTGTCCTGTTACTTGTTTTCTCCTATTTCAAATGTCCATCCCCTTTGTTTTTCTAGATGAGAATTATATCATCTTACCCCTGGACCTCTTTCTTGTTTATCTTCTTTAGGTGTACATATTTTAGTATGTTTATCCTATCTTATAGGTCTAGTACCGACTTATAAGTGAGTATATACCATGTGTCTTTTACTGCTCCTGGGAAATCTCACTCTGGATGATTTTTTCCAGATCCCACCATTTGCCTGCAAAATTCATGATTTCCTTGTTTTAAATTGCTGAGAAGTATTCTACTGTGTAAAAATACTGCAATTTCTGTATCCATTCCTCTATTGATGGACATCTGGGTTGTTTCCAGGTTCTGGCTATTACGAATAAAGCTGCTACAAACATGGTTGAATAAATGTCCTTGTTGTGTAATTGAACATCTTTTGGATATATCCGTAGGAGTGGTATAGCTGGATCTTGAGGTAGCACTATTCCTAATTGTCTGAGAAAGCCTAGATTGATTTCGATTGTGGTTGTACCAGTTTACATTCCCACCAGCAATGGAGGAGGCTTCTCCTTTCTCCATAGCCTCTCCAGCATGTGTTGTCTCTTCAGTTTTTTTAATTTTTTATTTAACTTTTATTAATTACACTTTATTCATTTTGTATCCCCCCATAAGCCCCCCCTCCTCCCCACCCAGTCCTTCTCCCCTCCTTTCTGCATGCATGCCCCTCCCCAAGTCTACTGATAGGGGAGGTCCTCCTCTCCTTCTTTCTGATCTTAGTCTATCAGTTCTCATCAGAAGTGGCTGCATTGTCAGGGTTCTAGGCTATCTCCATGAATAGTCCTTGGTTGGAGTGTGAGTCTGTGGGAAGTTCCCTGTGTTCAAATTTTCTTGTTCTGTTGCTCTCCTTGTGGAGTGATATTAGCCATTATGATGGGTATAAGGTGAAATCTCAGGGTCGTTTTGATTTGCATCTCTCTGATGGCTAGGGATATTGAACATCTCCTTATGTGTGTTTCTCTGCCATTCTATATTTTTCTACACAGAATTCTCTGTTTAGCTCCATATCCCATTTTTAATTAGTTTGCTTGAATTATTGACTTTCAACTTCTTTAGTTCTTTATATATTGCAGATATCAGCACCGTTCTTAACCTTCAATTCTTTTGCCATTATTAGGCTATCAGTGACGTCCTGTTCTCTTATTGCTGACAATATGTAAGAACTTTCTACCATCTATTCTCATTGATACTAAAACATTCTCATTTCCTCCATCTTATAATGGGTGAGCATTTTAACTCCTAAAACAATGCCAGGAAATTGTTTATCATGTCTATTTTCCAAGTTAACTGCTGTACAGCGTCTCTAGATATTTCTCCTTTTCTTTTTGTATTGGTTATTTTTCCTAAATGTTACAAGTTGAACTGCAATGGTCTTCCCAAAGCCATGTGATAAATATTTGGTTGCCAATGTGACCCTATTGTGATCTGGTAGAATCTCAGGTAAGGGAGCCTAGTGGAACTCAGGCACTGATTGCATCAAGGACGATATTGATAGCCTGATCACTTCCTTTCTCTGTTTGTTGCATGGCAGCCAGAATGTGACTGGGTTCTTCCATCAGGTACTCCTTTTTCTATGAGGAATTGCTTTGCCACATACAGGCTCAAAAGTTACTGTCATGCGTGGACTGAAACCTTAGAAACAGAGAGCAAAAATAAACCTGTGTTTTTCTATAAACTATTTACCAAAGTTTTTTTTTTTTTTCACAAAAGAAAACTAACATATTTACTGATTGTAACTTAATTGTTACAAGGTAAACATACTTGGCTTTTATAAGAAATTAACTTAAAGCAAGCCTATGATAAGGAAAACATGTTTTGGGAGCTTACTTTCTTTGAAATTACGATATCATCTTTAGTTAAACTCCAAACAACATTTCTATATTGCCTTACACTTCTCTCATTTCACATAAGGTTTTGATTTTCTTATTCCTCCAAACTTTTGGTCCCTAACTGCTCAGTTACCAAATCCAATGACTGCACTTCTGTGCTCAGTGATGCACTATGCTTATTTTATAAGCCCAACTGGTCATTTCCCACTTCCTAAGCAATGGGTTCAGCTTTGCTGATCCAGTATCTCTTGGTTCTCCTCACACTTCAGAGTGTTCTCCATTGATGACTTCTTTCTTTTTGTTTTTGATTTGTATTTAGTTTTTCCTATGATTATCCATTTTAGCTAGTGGGATGCCGTAGGCTGTAGTCTTTGAATCCACTCTTAGAAACAAACACTCAATTCACAGTTCTTATCTGCTCCTAGGATTCCAATTGACACATAAAATGCTACAAATTTTAATGTTTTGGCTTAAAGAATTCTAGATTCACATATATGATCATCTAGTTTTCTATTTAAATATATAATTAACATATAAACTAGCACTGAAAATGAGTGACATAATTCTGCCACAGATTCTACTGTAGTCTGCCCTGAATCGGGGAGTGATCAATCCAGTTGGGCTTGATGCCTGATTCAGAGCTCATTCTCACATCTAGTCCATCATCAGTTTATTTCTTTTGTCTTTGAAATATGTCCACAAGCAGTATGATTGCTTCTCTCACACTATTCCAAGCAACTTATGTCTCTTTAATTACTGACGAAGACTGTCACTGACCAGTCTGCTTCATTTTTATCCCCTGCAATCCATTATCTTTACAGCGGCCTGATGGATGCTTTAATATAAAAGTCACATTGTGCAATTCCTCATTCCAAGGTCCTCCAAAGGCTTTCATTCCATTTATTGAAAAGGTCAGGAGCACTCTACAACCTACATTGTCCATCCCCTGCTATATCCCATCTCTTCTACGTCCGTTCCCTTATGTCTTCAAGTTCATGTCATGCTGAAGTTTCCATTGTGGTTCAGTTACAGCAGACGCACGTGGCCTCAGGGCCTTGTCCCTTGATCCTTCCATGGTTTCCTATGCAGGTCTCAGATATCCTGCCTGTCTTCACGACATTCTTGTTGGCCAAAAATAATTTCATGGCACCTAATACAGAACACTTCACACACGTTCCTATAAACCTTTTCCCCCCTCATCCATAGAGGGGGTTTATGTGTGTGCATACCTGAGCTCCCACCTCAACAGTGTGTATGTGAACATGCATGTGGTGGTGGTGGTGGTGGGACGTGCGTGCATGTGTAAGCAAGAGTAATGCTGGGAAATAATATGACATTGGTGAATATTCATTAGATGAAAAAAAATGTCAGATAAAAAGGCACAAACGCCAATCTCAGGATGCTGAACTGCGAGCTAGATCCATGTTTATTTTTTCTGTACTGAGGACAATCTCTGAACACTGGGAAACGGCATTTGTTTCTTTAGAACATCTTTTGCCTCCCACCCAGATGGCACTTTAGGCTGATGTGGGGCTCTGGGCCAGCGTGTGAAGTAGCTCATTTCACTACTTAGCTCGGAATACCTGAGAGCTGTGAGCTCACTCTGTCGGTGCTGACAACATTTTCAAAGCTGCAGCTCCCTCTCAGAGAATAATATTCTCACTTGGAAACTGTCAGTTTTGCGTCTAAGGTAACAATGTTCTTTCTGATGATTAGTTTTTGGATACTGTAGAAATTCTATGTTTTGGAAATATACTTGATTTTTTTCTTCTTTCTTTTCAATAAAATCTCGTAGTTCATTATTTTACCTTAGCTTTATGATGAATAGTTGGTTCTTACTTTTACTTAACTTGAATTCTCATTTCTCTTTTATCACCCTGCTTCATGGTTGCTCTGAAATGAGAAATGCTTTATGTTTTGTAGGAATGTTGGTACTACAGCAGGTTATTTCTAGTTTGAATCATATATGTCAAAATGCTGCAAAGTTAAAATGTGTTATATATCAACACTGGTAGATTTACTATGATTGGCAGTATTATTGCTATGAAAATAAACCTTTCTCAGTAAAAACAGGGATTCAAAAATATTAAAGATGCATTTTTTATAATTTTTGAAAACCAATTTAAATGTATTTTTCAGCACAATTCTTGCTTAGTGAATAAAAAATTAAATCTTGTCATTATTGCTCATCCCTCTTCTCACTCAGAAAGGGTGCAATAATCTCAGTTCTTTTATGGGAACAGAGTTTTGAGCTGGACTCTGGTTAATGGCAGTTTTAGCCAGATAAATAATGGCTATGAGCGAGTCCTAGTCCACAGACACCTTTTCTCAGATTTGGTAGTTTGCTTTTTAAACTATTTCATCCATTACTGCTTCATCAACATTGCGTTTATTTATTGAAGTAAAATATTTTACCTGTTTCATAGAACTAGAAAATTGACCATAATCAAGGTATTAACATGATATTTGGACACATAAATACATCATATATTTAAATCAGCTTGGAAAAATATATTTGTGCATTTGTCATTTCTTTATTATGAAAACGTTAAAATTCTTACTTCTAGCTATTACAGTGATTCTAATGTGCAATAGCATACCAGCATTTCTTGCTTCCATCTAGTTGCTACTTTGTGTCTGCTGCTGATGCTTTCTCCATATTTCTTTCTCATTTGTCCTCCTTAGTCTCTGACAACCACCATTATACTCTCAAAATTATTTTTCAATACGGTAGATATGAGTGAGACTATGTGATACATGAATTTCTGTGTTATGATTATCACTTAGCCTAGTGATGTCTAGTCCCATCTATGCTATTACAGATGACTGGATTTACCACATCTTCCTTATCTAATCATCAGATAGACATTTAGATTTTTTCCATCTGGAAAATGTGAGTGTGCAACTAAACTGACTATTATTCCATCAGATATATGTCCAGTAGTGGGAGTGTTGCATCATTGGATGATTCTGTTTCATTTTTGGAAAACTATACTTCTCTTTTCCATTAACAGTAACCAGAAGTCCATAGGCCTTGGCCATTTTCCACTCCTATGCAATTCTTGGGGGTAAGGGTCTCTCTTTAGGCTTGAGCCTATGATTATAGAGAAATGTTCTTATCATTACTGTCTTCTTTAATGAGGTCTTTGGACTTGTATTAATTGGAGTTTAGATTCCTGAAACAGAGCTGACGTTCACCAATTTAAGTAAAATATAAAATCTTAGGCAATATTGCATACAGAGGCAGAGATTATACCTTAGTATTACTTAGCATGTTCAAACCCCAGGAAACATAGATAGACAGCAGACACACAAAGACATTAGACAGACATGCAGATAGATAGACAATTACATAAATGCATACATACATACAGACAGAGCAGCGCGCGCGCGCGCACACACACACACACACACACACACACACACACACACACACAAATGCAGACCTATGGCAGACCAACAGATACACAGAGACATCCTCCCCAAACACATGTATTTGATTACTCAAAACCACAATAAAAACTAATTTATGGAATCTCTCAAAAGGTCCCTACAATACATTTGGATGCTTTATAACCAGTTAAGCTACAACATAGGAGAAAAGGCAAACATAGCTGGGTTATAGAAGTTTGTGATTTTAGACTTTTCTGATGGTCCACCACATTTTGCGGACAGATACATACTCTGGTGTAATAGGGAAATTTTAAGATCTGGCTTATTTAGCATCTATCTAAAACAATGAACTTTGAGTTCAGTTGGACTGAGGCTCTTGTCCCACAGACTTTTACTCCAACCTCAGAAGATATTTTGAGCTTTCCCACGCATTTGGACGGGGAATAGAAAATTCTGTGAGAAATGTCGTCATGTTAAGATCAGTTGGTAATTTAACTCAAGTCAAGCAGAATAAAATCTTTAGTGTTAGCTGTTGATAAAAACACAGTGTTTATTTTATTCAGGTGTTCTTTGTCACTTTAGTGGACATTTCCAAATTACTCCATTTCATGGTTCAACTCATAGAATCATCTGAGGGAATATTTTTGCAGCCAGTGCAATCTTGGTTGATCAAAGAGTAGAAAGTCTGCTAAGAATACATTTGCTACAATAGCTGTACTTAGACCTTTTAAAGGTTAAAGGCATTGATTTGTAGCTAGTACAGCGATTTTTGGGTCAACATGGTTGTCTATAGGAAGTCATGGCTTTAACAATATGTATTTCCATATATTTAAGCAGAAACAAAGTTGCATTCAAAAGGAACGCTTAGCTTCACGTGTTCCTAGCGTTTTTATACTTAGAAGGGAAATGGCAATAACACATTGGTCCTTGAATGTTTTTTGAGGAAATATCAGCTTCGTCTACTGAGAACTACCAGATTAATATAAATATCCTTTAAAAGAATATAGAATAATTATGATTATTTTTGTCACATTCATCCACAATTGTAGTTCTATTTTGCTTGCCTGGTTTTTATTCTTTATTTTATTCTTTATGTTTTGCACACAACACTGAACCTGGGTTTGCTCTTGGAGAAGTGGAGGCTCTGGCAAAGGCACTGAGGCATCTTTGCCACCTGGCACTGGAAGTGGGAACCAAGTATGCTGGGCAGATACTTTGCCTGGAGAGTTAGGATCTGCATGGGCTTGAGCTTTACACCACCCCTTCCCATCCCATCTTCTTCTCTTCTTGGTTCCTTCACAGTTGAATTGGTCATCTCTAGTCTTAGCAGAGTCGATTCACTTTCTTCAAGAGTTCATTTTGAGGAAGCTTTTTTTTTTTTTTTTTTTTTAGTAAGCTTATGTTCTGTTCACACTTTAATGAAACAGGTGCACACATGCACTTCTTTCTTCTTTTATTGTTACTTTAAAAACTTTATTGATTCTTTGTGAGTTTCACATCATGCATCACAGTCCTGCTCATCTCCCCGTCTCCTTAAATTCACTCTCAGACTTGCAAGTTCCCCACCCCCAATCACGAAAACAAATAAACTAACAACAACAACAACAACAAAACATAGAGAACGTCTCATTGTGGAAGCCGTAGTATGTCACAGTATGTTCCACAGTATATTCCTCTGTCCACACAACTTCACTTGCAAATGTTCATTGCAATGAGTCATTGGTCTGGTTTGAGATCTCTTGTTTCTGTGATACCATCAATATTAAATCCTCATCAGGACTCCTCCCAGTTATCCCATTGTGGCTCTGTGTCAAGGAGATCCTGCAGTATTGAAACATCAGGACTGACCCTTTCACGAATCCCAGCCGTTTGCAGATAATACAGATTTGGGGGTGGGCCAATTCAGAGCTCTGGATCTGGGCCTGGGCAGTGGCTCAGCTGGTCAGCGCTCAGGCTCTCCCTTATCTGCACCACCAGGGGGAGCGCTCCAGCACTGCCCCTGCTAGGCTACCCAGTGGCTGCCATTGGCCGGGTCTGGACGTGATCTCCCACTCTCAGACCTTTGAGGCTGGCTTACCTTTGCCTTTGCCATCAGGCCCAGCTCCAATGTGTTGCCCAGGCAAAGTTCAGGGACCACTCTCCTGAATGCTAGTGCCAGTGAGGAGGCAGGGCTAGCTCTCCCACTCAGGATCAGCTCTCCCAGCTACTATAGTTGGCAAGGGAGAGAGGGGAAGGTATCACCCACCCCTGCATCTATACCACCTCATCTCAAAGAAGTGGCAGGCCAGATCTCCAAGCTTTTGCTGTTGGAAGCTAGCTCACCTGTGACCCCTCCAACAGGGCCAGCTCTACCCGGCTGCCCAGGTGAGGTACAGGGCCCACTCTCCAGAGTGCTGCAGCTAGCAAGGGACACAACCAGCTCTCTCACTCTTATGACCCTGGGGACAGCTCTTTTGACTATGGAAGGTGGTGAGAGGCAAATGGAACAAAGCATCACGACCACACTCATGCCATCTCCCAGCAAGCAGGTGGGGTGAGGCCAGCTGTCTTGTACTCTCACCCTGTGGTTGGCTTAGCTGCATCCCCAGCCACCAGGGTCCCCTCTGATATCCAGGGAATGTGCAGGGCCCATTCCCATGAAAGCTGCAACTGGTGAAGGGCAGGGATAGCTCTCCCCAAATCATGACCCTGCAAACAGCTTATTCAAATGCTGGAGGTTAGGGTGGGGCATCACCTCTGTGCCTGTGATAGCTCACAGTAGACGAGTGGCAAGGCCAGCTCTCCCTCACTCAAGCACTTGGGGCTGGCTCACTTTAACACCCAACACCAAGACCAGCTTCACTGTGCTGCCTGGACAAGGCTCAGGTGATAGATGGGGCTAGCTCTCCATAGTGGCTCCATCCAGTGATGGGTGGGGCCAGTTAGCACAGCCACTGGACATCCATATGGTCCCGGGAGGCTGTCCTCATCAGGGGCATCCCCTTGTTCTCTAGCAGGAAAGTGAGCCACGAATATTATACTGAACCCAGCCACTGTGTAACCAAGGACTCAGACATGGCCCTCAGTGGCAGTTTAGTTAGAGACCTCATCCTGACCCCAGGTGGCCAGACTGGCCACTCAGAACAGGTTACTCCTCTCCACCCTTGAGTCGCCAGTTCTGTTTTTCTTCATAATGCTCAATCATATCCACTTCCCTTTCTCTCCCATCTGACCTCCACATACTCACCCATTGTGGTGGATTCCACTGCAGGCTGGTCATGTAGCTGGCGGGCTCCTGGGTGACATCCTTCAGTCATGCTGAGTTGTGTGAATCAAGCAGGTCATCTACAGTCCACCTGTGCTGTGCACTGGATGGCAGGTCTCTGGGTGGCACGGCAGTCCTCAGGTCTCTATCTGCATTCCTCCTCTGTTGCTCCACTGCCTATATTTTATTTGCTTTGCTTTTTCCTAGACATAGACAGCATCGAACGAGGATGAACAAAGGTTTTTCCATCTGCTCTACCCCTGCCTGTTCTACATTTTGTAGCAGCAAACATCTAACCAAGATTGAATTCTTTATATAAAAACAGTCATATACAATCTGTGCATGCAAGTATTTTGTCTTTAATAAAGAATTTCTATGTTCACTAAAGAATTATTTTAAAGTAAATTTCTGTGTGATTTATTACCAGTAACTTTGATTATAACCACATTACACATATCTGTAGACCAGGACTATGCAGATGCCTCTTGGGTGAAAGGGTTTATACTAAAGAATGCTTAAGAAATTCTTTTTATAGTACAATACAAGAAAATACTCGAATATACTCTCTGACATTGCAATGCTCTGACATTTAGGTATTGCAAACTTTTTATCATACTGAAAATATTCTTTTACTAGAATTCTAAATGAATCTGTATCACAACATTTTATTCTGTTTTATTCAAAACAAAAGGAATATATATACAGGAAAAAAAATATATATAGTTTGTATGTGTGTGTGGATTGTAAAGATGAAGAATAGAGAATTGCAAAGGAACTAATGAGACTTGGATTCCAATCCTATTAAGTGCAGATTTCCTACAGATATTGTGGACATTGATCTGAACATGGAACACTGAATGATATTTTTAAAATGCCTGTTCAAATTGAATGGAGCTTTGGCTACATGGTCACCAGACACTGAGGCAAAGGACAGTATTGTCCTGAAGGAGCCAGTGATGGAGACTGGAGTAGAAATTCTTCTCATCATGATCTTGACGTGCTTTCTCATGGACTTTGTCCCTGTTTAAAATTTACTTTTGTTTGACAGTTAATAATTTTACATATCTATAGAGCAGAGCACAGTCATATACTGTATACTAATCAAGTCAGAATAATTAGTTTATAATCAGATTGAATATTTGTCAGGTTTACTGCTAGTGACATTTAAAACCATCTCTTCTAGCTGATTAAATATACACTTTATTTTTCTTAACTTATGTCACCTACCTTAGAAGAGAACTTCAGAATTGATTGATTCTAGCTGTAACATTGTATTGGTTGACCCAACACCTCACCTACTTTGCCTGTTCTTTCTCCAGGAACTACTAGTCCATTTGAATTGTCTTCCAGATAAATCATTGCAGATTCTACTTAGGAGTTCATGTTGCAGTTTACTTTCTCTTCCAGGTTTCATTTATTTAACATAGTATCTTCCAGGCTCATACTCTTGCCTTAAGCAACAGGATTTCATCTTTTTGATAGTGGAACAGCGTTCAACAGAGACACATGCCTCACATTTCTTTAATCCATCCATTCATTCATTGGTGAATGTTTAGATTGATTCCATCTTGAGACTCTGAATAGCTTTTTAGTGAACAGGGATGCAGAGGGCTACCAGACACCATTTATATTCTTCAAAAAATGCCTATTACAAAGATGCCAGGATTTCACTCTAGTTCTATATTTAACTTTTTAAGGAACATCATGCCATTGGAGCTTTTTGAGCGGTTGGAGGTTGGAGGATTCTAACTTTGGGCTCAGTGTAGGAAGAAACAGAATTGATAGTGTCTAGACTCACTTTGTTAAAGAATTAATATAGACTGAAGTTGAGCTTTTTTACTTGTCTGACTACGTTAGTTCTCAATTTCTATATTTTTGTAATAAAACCAGAGTCCAAACTTGCCTAGAGAAATGGGGCATTCTCATTTTTCTTAGTTTTAAAGACAGTTTGTCAGGATTACATGGGTAATTAAAACTCCTTCATGAATAATTTTCCAAATTATTACAGCTATTACAAAATGATAGAAAACCCTTCTGCCCTCCCAGCTTTTTATTTATCTTGTCTCAGCAGAGAAGAGCTATCACGGATACAAATTGAGGTACTATTCCAAAGAGCCTCAGGACACAATCACAATTGCACCTTGCAGGAGTGGAAGCCACAGGAAAATAAGTCCAAAAGCACTGTAAGTTGTAATTTGTAAAACTCCCTAACAGACAAATAACAGCTGTAGAAAAACTCAAGGAGCTATTACCTCATAGTAGGCAGCAAGAAGGGAGGAAGTGGTATGGGCGTGTCTTCTGCTCCTTCACACTGGGCATTATAACTTTCATCTACATGGTCATGTACATGTTTTATTTATTCTTGAAGTAATTTGTAGAAATTCATATATAATCTTTCTTGCCTTCATGGTCAAACATTGTATTTTAAAGTCTCCTCCAACAAATATCTTTATTCTGTGGATGGCACACAGCAGACAACAGTACCAAAGACCCAGAGGTCACTGAGATAACAGTTTGCTAATCTAGGCATTCTGAAGCATTTTAGCCTCAACTAAAACAAAACAAAACAAAACAAAATTTAAAAAAACACTAAGTATTTAAATAAGGTGCAAAATCCTATGACAGAAAGACTGTGTTCTGAATTTATCTTTGATCTTATCTTTTACCAAGGGTGAAAACTATTTTTATTTGAAAATCAGAAGATTTAAGGCAATGAGCAACACTATGATGTCAGCCAAAAGTACCGAATATGTCCTTTTGCCTGCTAATTCTCTAACATGTGGCGAGACATATCTTGAGATTTGTGGGTGATGACTCCTGCCACAGAAGACCTTAAAGACTTGCTGAAAGGATGCTATCCTTCACTTCTAGTTACTCCTCAGACCCCGTAGGGAAGAAAGTGAATCACAGTGAGACTGTAAGCTAATGGGGCTGCTGGGAACACAGCATTTCATCTTCTCCCAGAGTTTCTTTAAGCCTCAGGCACGGGGACCGTATCCTGTGAGATGTCTGGATTCATCATTTGTGGGGGGTTAGTCTACCTGTAACATTACAAAATTTCCACACATAGAAATTTGTTGCTCACACATCTGAGCTAGAGACAACACAGTATTTGCATTTGCTCCTAGTAAAGATCTATTGAAAAAGGGAAAAAATCGATGTGATTGTAAAATGACCAATCAGCCAAATGTAGTCAGTTTTTACATCATTTAAGAAATGTAATTCATGGAAAATAAATATTTGATGATAATAAGATGAATGGGATATCACAAAGCTTGACACAGTGACAGTGTGGATGATAAAGGAAGCAGTATCAGGACAACAAGAGAAACATCTCCACATATAGACACACAGAGGCAATTTCCACAATTAATTGTGGAGAATCCTCTTTTTTCTGAGTAATTCGAATTACACACATTTTTTTTTCTTAGGTTCAAAGTTTTTAAAGAAGATAATTACTGAAACTTTTTAGTCATGGGATAAAAGTTACATAAAATATTGTTTTTTTCCCCCCTAATTCTGGATCACTTCATGGAGTTGAAAACAACCTGGCAATAGGACTGGTTCTTCCAAGTTAACTAATGAGGAGTGGTTAGCTCCCAGAGCTGAGGTTAACATCTGCTGTAAGAGATTTGTGATGGTTAGTTTTTGTTTAGAAGGTATCTTAAGTGAGATTTGTGATGGTTAGTTTTTGTTTAGAAGGTATCTTAAGTGAGAAGTTTATTCATCAGACTGGTCTGTAGTCTGGTCTGTGGAGCATTTTCTTGTTTAACGATTGACTTGGGAGAGCCTAGTGGACTGTAGGGCATGCTATTCCTGGGCAGGTTGTCCTTGTCTTACACAGGAAAGCAGGCTGAGCAAGCCATGGAGGGCAAGTCAGTAACCAGCATTCCTCCATGATCTCTGCTTCAGTTCCTGCCTCCTGCCTTACTTGAGTCCCTCCTTGGCTTCCTTTAGTGACAGACTATGGTTGTGATATGTAAGCCATACAAACCCTTGCTTATGATGTTCCATTCATGTTCTTTATCACAGCAATAAAAAGCAAACCAAGACAGAAATTGGTACCAGCTTTGTTGGGAATTGTTATGACAGAACTGAACATGTTGGGTTTTAGAAGATTGTGGAAAAGAGAGTCCCCAAAGCTTAATAGAGTGTTCTGTGGGACACTTGGAAGTGTGAGCTTTGAGATAAATGGAGCAGGCTATGAAGGTCTGACTTCTTAAATTTCAGACAGAAGTTTGAGAGCCTCCCAACTCTACAGACTTATTTACAGGCCTGTTTGATGGAAGAATCCTCTCAGTTAAGGTTTTCAATTCATTGTCCAATGTCTTGTATTTACAGTCTTGGGTTCCAAAGGGTTTGGCCAGCACCATTTCTCTGGCTCTGCCATCACAGCTCACACAATTTGTCTGGTAGGTCTAGGTCAGCTGCAGTGTTCCAGTCCATACCTGCTGCCATCCTTGGAAAGCACCCTATATTCTGGAGCCTCCAATATGCTAAGATCTTCACTACAGCTAAGGCTAAATCTACAACAATGGCCTCTTCTGGCCTCTCTTCAGAGACTCTGACCCTGTCCCATGGTGACAAGCCCTTGTTTCTTTCCAAGACCATTTTGATCCTGCAGCTTTCATACAGTTAAAGTCAGTACCACATGGGAGACTCTTACATACTACCAATTTCATCTTCCTACATAATATGTACCCTTTGCTCCTCTGGACAACAGCTTCTGTGTTCAGACTCTGAGGAAATATTACTCAAGATATTTCACATCAGTGATTCTGGTCTCTCATTAATCATAGCTGATTTTTCAGCTCCATATAACCAACACAATTGTCCCAGTAAAGCAAAGGTTTCATTTCTGAGATGCTGGTCTCTTGGTAATCATAGCTGATTCTCCAGTCCCAGTTGACCAGAAACCTCAATGATGAACTGTGGTCAAGATGTGTAAGCCAAATAAACCCTTTCCTCTCCTTTGGTCAGAACGTTTCATTACAACAGTAGAAATCAAACTAGAACAGAAGCATACATTTTTGCCTGGCAGACTGATTTAAATCCAACTTGGCATGTAAGAAACATGATGGCAATTACCAAATGAGAATTAGTTGGTCAATAAAATGGCTTTACTAGTGGTTAACCAAATTAAGTTGGAATATTGGAATAATCACAGTGGATAATGAGACCTGTGGTTTGACAGAGTATGCCCCCATAGGCTCCTATATTTGGATACTTGTCCCCCAGTTGGTAGAACCTTTTGGGAAAGATTAGGAAGTGTGGTGGTCAAGTTGAAGTGGGGTGTCATTGGGATGGGCTTTGAGGTTTCAATAGACTCCTGTGATTCCCAGTGTTTGATATTTGCCTTGTGGTTGTGAATCAAGATGTGAGCACTCAAGCCATTCCTTTGCTCTGCCATTGCAGACTAACCCTCTGAAATCATAATCCAAATCAAACACATTCTTCTATAAGTTGCTTTTTCCATGGTGTTTTATGTCAGGAATAGAAAAGTAACTAAGACAGCAAGCAAGAATAAAAAGATGTCTCATTTATTTCTTGTCATTTACTGAAATGATTATACCATTTTCCTAATTGGTTCAAAGTGTGACTAGATTGTTCCCAACAACTGCACCCTTTCATAGCAGAAAAGAGGTGCCTAAAGTCGTATTTCTCAACATGATGACAAATGTTTCTCATCAACCCATTACCATGCCCCATATCTGTAAAAGCCTTGTTGACATTTGGGGCTAAAATATGTGAAAATGCCTGTTTATCTGAATAAGAAGACAGCCTATGAGGTCCTATGTATCAAGTAATCTAAACGCAAGTGTCGTGTTTAGCTTATTTTTCAGTTGCTTTCCAGGCAGGTTTCTGAGTGATTCTAAAGTGTCATGAAGCTCATGTTAAGAGGGGTCCTTTTCACTCTGCCCTGGCCTTTCCTGCAAAATTGACATTGCACAGTGCTCTGCTCGTCACTGTCACTGTCACAGCATGAACTGCCTGTTTTGGGCAAAGCTTCTTTCAGATGAATGTCAGCTACTTCACTCAGTTTTACATGTTCAGAATTATAATCTTGTATTTTAGGGGAGAATCAACTTGATTCTATTGCTTCCTGAGGATTTGTTATTAAATGAATTTCATTGGACTCTATAATTGGAAGCCGCTGAAGATATCTAATGTAAATAATTGTATTTTATAGCAAATAAAGTAAGGGTGGCTTGGTTGGGAAACATTCATTAGTTTAGTATCTTTGGATTCAAGACTTCTTAGCATTTATTTATGTGTGCACCTTTCTTATGAGTTTCTTTTGTTTTCTTCTTTATATAACAATTCCAGTTTTATGCTGTTATCTAACATACAGCATAAGAAAAGAAATCCATGAAAAATATATTATTAGTTATATACAGATATACTGAAAATATTCTTTAAAATTTATCCACATTAAAAATTTAAGTCTTTTTGTCAGCAAGCAGAAATATTTGATCATACTGGCTGGATTTTTTTAACCAGGATAGGATTGATCATGCAGTATCAAGTCTCAGAGCCCAGAAAAATCTAGTACCTTGAGCATTAACTAGCAAGGTGTGACCCTTGGAAAAATATTTAGAAATCTTTGAGTCTTATTTATTACAGCTATAAAATGTTGAGTCTGTAAAGTCTAAAAATAACTGTTTTAACCATCCATTATTATTTAGAGTGAATCAAAGATTTCAAAAAAAAACATGTAGATATATGAAACTTTTTATTCATACCTAAAGCACAGCATTTTAATTATAAATAGTGTGTGTGTGTTTGTGTGTGTGTGTGTGTGTGTGTGTGTGTGTGTGTGTGTGTGTGTAGGAGGTAGGACTGATGTGTTTGGAAGGGAGATAAGAAAGGGTGGTGGTCAAAATTTGACCCAAAATTTACCCTGCCTATAAGATGTACAGGGATTAAAATAGAGCAGAGCTTGAGGAAATGTCCAACTAATGCCTGGCCCAACCTAAGACACCCCTTGGGAGAGCACCAACCCCTGACACTATTAACATACTCTGCTATGTTTGCAGACCTGTCCTCTGAGAGGCTCCACCTAGCAGAGAATCAAAACAGATGCAAAGACTCACAGCTAAACATGGAGAAGAGCTCTGGGAGATTTGTGGAAGAGTGGAGAAAGGATTGAAAGGAAGGGTAGGAGCTCCACAAGAAGACCAACAGAGCTAACTAACCAGGGCTCATAAGGGCTCCCTGGGACAGGATTGAACTCCTCTACGCAGATGTAGCTGATGAGCAGCTAGGTCTTCATGTGGGTTCGCTAGTAAGGCATGCAGGGAGGTGGGGTACCATCTCTGCCATGGAATCTGTTGCTTGCTTTTCGATCATTTCCCCCTGGTGTTGTTGCCTAGCCAGGCCACAAACGAGAAGATTCAGTCAGTCCTGATGCAACTTGTTGTGCTGGGTGGGTTGGTAGGGAATGGGGTCTCCATTTATCTGACAAATGGGGGAGGGGAGGAAGGAGGAAGTGGGGCGGAACATGGGACCCAGAGGAGAGGAGGGAGGGAGCTAAGATTGGGATGTAAAGTGAATTAACAAACAAATAATAAAACTAAAATAAAGAGTGGTGGCATGTAATTACAATGCATTATGTACATGTATGAAATAGTCAATGAACAAATTTACTTAATAAAAACACATTACTATTAAGAAACTTACTAGATGAGAAAGATTTCTTTCCTCCATCCCAGATGCCATAAGAGGCATTGGATGAATGACCAAGGATATTGCAAACACAGGTGGGGTATGGTCCAGGAGAATTCATCGCACAACAGTACCATGTTTGATAGAGCATTATATCCTGAAACCTATGTTTTAGTTGTCAGGGGAAAGAGACAAACAAAAGATGCGGAAGGCAGCCAGGAGTTTTAGTGTGTTGATGACAGCAATATGACTACGTAAGGCAGGTGGGGCAGTATCTGGGGTTTCGATCCACCTATGTCCTTAATGTCCAACAGAAGCTAATAGGAAATAGCAATGTATAGATTTTAAGAAAATGGTACAAGTTCATTATTAATGATAACCAAAGAAATAAATAATATTTGAAATTCTGAATATTGTGCTTTGTTTATAAACATTGCAAATTACATAATTTGCATGAAAAACAAATATTAATTTTGTTGATAAATAATAAATCTCTAAATATTTATTGGAATGCTTGTGGGGAATTTTACATTTATAATAAGGAGTACCCTGAAATTAAGCATTATCTTTGGTTCAAAGTTAAGATAAGATACATATTGATGGAATAAGTAAAGACATCTATTTTATAGTGTGATTTTTTTTTTCAAAATCAGCTTACTCTGAAAAGTGCTGATCTGTGAACGAGCTACCTTAATGAATCACTGGGAGAAAGAGGGGACATACAATTAATAATACTAAAAAAAATAAGGTGTTGACTTAGGTATAGGCTAATAATGGGTTTTGAAATTATTTCTCTCATTCCATTCTCTTTAGGAAAAAACTGCTGATCATTTCTTTTATTTTAGAGAGAAAGGTATATTTTTTAATAGAGTAACTTTAATAAACAGCACTCATGAACTTTTGTAAAACGCACCAAAGTTTTTGAAGATATATATATATATATCAATATATATACAATATATATATTATCATTTAAAATATGAAACTCATTTTTATCTTTTACCTTTGATGCAAGGAGCTCTCAGTGCTCCTAGCTATGTGTAAGCCTATCAATGACCTTTCTTTCTGGCCAGTGTATGCAGCACCTCTTTTACTGTGAGAGATAGCCAGCAAGGAAGACATTTCATGGTTAGGACAGACCTGATTTCTTCTTTTCCTTTGGCCAAATTTTGTGGTATATTCAGCCATATGATCTTTCCATCAAGTCTGGAGGTGGCACAGGCCAGCTAAATGCAATGATCACAGTCTGTAATGCTGAGATACTCCTGACCATCAACTCAAGGGAACATGTCCCATACCAAGTACTGGGCAATTTATTTGTTAATTATGGCTTCTGGAGTAATAATCTCTGTGCAGAGTAAGTACAAATAAACACACATACACATACACACATGCATACATGGATACATGCACACACAGCTTATAAAATACTTTAGCTTTACATAGGCTTTTTCAAGTAATTTTAGTGTCTCCACCTTGCTAACACAAGCACATGGAAGTAACAGACAGCTTTCTGGTTGGATTTAAGGCCTATTCCATTAGCTTGGTGCTGTGTTGTAATCTCATGAAGAACCCATGGTTAGAGAGTCCATAGGCCCAAGTATGAGCCTATGATTAATTATTACATGTTTGATGATCATAGTGCCAAGCTACATTCTAAGTTCTTCTATACAGTTAGATTAGTGCATTTCTCAGATGTGATCAGAGAAGCTTCTTTATGTAGTGATGGCAGTACTTCAGGAAACCCCAACTGCATGAACAGTTGGGGTTTCCTGCAGCTTTGATGAGACCTATAGGCTAAGGTCAGATAGAAGGGGAGGAGATCCTTCCCCATCAAGGGACTGGGGAAAGGGCATCGGGGGGGGGGGGAAAGAGGGAGGATCAGGACTGGGAGGAGATGAGATGAGTGGCAGTACAAAGTGAATAAGTTGTAATGAATAAAAAAACAAACAATCAAATAAATAAATGAGTAAATAAATATGCAAACACAATTAAAAAATCAGAGAATTAGTATCTCTGTGATGCTCAACCATAAATGAAACATCTCTAGCATACATTTCTCTTCAAGGTACAGTGGAAATATTGTAAAAACCAGTGGTCATGGAGGTCAGAGGTGAGACAGTATCTTCTTGCCATGTTGCTGTGCTCATAAACTGAGAGTAGTTACAGTTGCCTGCATAAGACCTTTACAAGAACAAGCCAGGCAACATGTTAGCTTGGAGGGGAGAGGAACCTAGAAGCCTCCACCCTAGATAAGGAGCTATTATTAGTTGATGGTTGATAGGGAAGGGAGAGTGCATTTTCTTTAGGGTTGTGGTTTCTGGCAGGTTAGCCATGATTCAAGGGACAGTCTTAACTCATGTGCAGCACAAATTGGACCCAAGAGTTTATTAAAAAAGAGGGTAGGGTCAGATGGAAGGTGAGGAGGACTTCCCCTATCTGTGTACTTGGTGAGGGGCATGAGAGGAGATGAGGGAGGGAGGGTAGGATTGGGAGGGGCTGAGGGAGGGGGCTACAGGTGGGATACAAAGTGAATAAACATAATTAATGCAAAAAATAAAAATTTAATTAATAAAAGAGGCTATGAATTTGAGGGGTTGAGAGAGTAGATTAGGAAGGACTTAGGGTTAGGAGTAGGGACAATTTGATAAAATGCAATGAATTTGGTATAATACAATGCACATATGAAATTCTAGAGGAATTAATGCAAATGTTATTTACTGAAACTTTAGCACCCGAATATAATATTTATACATATAAAATAAGACACAAAACTTCAAACATTATTTAGGATAAAATTTCTCATTTCCTAATATACCGTGTAAAGTATTGGTCATAAAGTTTGACTAATCCATTTTCGTTAAAATTCAATATTTGAATCTGGTCGTGGGAGACAAATCCTAGGGAGGAATGTGGTTTACATGTCTCGCTGCATTCACTCCTGTCTCTGATTTTTATCAGCTGCACTTAACTTTCTTCTTCTTTCTTCTAATTGGGTTTGTTTATCTAGTCCGATATCTTGTCATGCTTTATTGATGCTCTGGTGCATCCCATTAAGGATTTTTTAGTCTTTTGTTAAGTGTGCTTTGGGGAAAAGGACAGAAACTGTGTTCCGACACAGGATCCAGGTGCAGTTATGATTATCATAGTGTTTTTCTCCTTACAGTACAGAGTTTCACAGAGTGGCTTTGCTCATTAAAAAGTGCATCTGTACCTTACAGGGATAAAGAAACTTCCAGGAGATTGTGTAGAGTTGTTTTTTTTTTTTTTTTTCCTTTCAGTGTCAAATATGAGTTGAGCATGCAAGGTACACAGGACAGAAACTGTCTGCTTTTGCCCTTTGTTATAGTGCCTGCATTGTGGCTACTTTCATCTTTTTAGAACATAATTCAGAAAATATCAAAATCAAATGGCTAATAAAAATTTCTGATAAACTCACTCTTTATGACATGATGCTATCCCAGACAAAGGAGAGACATAAAGAGAACACTCCATCAATCCATGATACTTATAAAACCAAATGTTTTATAATCTAGTTGGCCTTGGCTAAATAATTTTCATTTCATGTTTTTTTCATACATCCTTTTCATTTTTTTTCTTCCCTGTCTTCACTTCTGTTATCTGTAAAAGCTAGTTTTAAATTGAGTCTCTGTTTAGCTGGGGCATTTCTCTTTCATAAATCTGAGATTCCAATTCTTTTTCTCTCTCCTGACATTTTAATGAATTAATTTTGATGAACAGAGAGATTTGACATTTTCCATTAGTTTCCAGGTTGCTTTGCCCTCTTGAAAGTGAAGGTTGGGCTGACCTGTACAGAGCAACTATGTCCAAGCTTGCTCAGTGAGACCCTCAGTGTGTACCCAACGTCAGTTGGTTTGCACCTTTCTGCTCCACTGTTTGGATGCCATGAGACAAAGAGTTCATAGTACAAGGAACTTACAGTGATATTCTGTGGCCTTCCATCCTTTAAAGACAACCTTCTGGTTAACATGCATTTTCCCCTTATGCTTATGAAAGCCTGTTCCTATCCTTGCCTGTGATATATCAATTTATATTACAATAAAATACATACGGTATATGCCATTTTTATTATTTTAATTATGATATATGTTGAAATCAATTATACTTTCAACATTTTATAGACATCAACTATCTAAATTTTTGTTAATCCCAAGAGAGTATATATGTATGTACTCATTTATCAGTTACTCACCATCTCCTTCCCTCAATACTTGGGAACTTCAGAGCTGCTCTCTGTCTTTGCATTTTTGCCATGTCTAGATACCTCTTATAAATAAAAACACACACTTTTCCTTTTTCATGGACATTATCTTATTTGCCATAGTTTTCAAGGCTCATCCGTGTGGCTCACATATCACACTTTATTTCTCTAACTGGCTTCTCTGCATGTAGTTAGCACGGTATGTGTGTGTACAGATCTATTGTTATTTACTTTGGTTGCTTCCAGGCTCTGATTTTGTAAGTCTCTATGCTTTGTAATCATAAATGTACTTGTTCTGTTCATTTTGCATCTCCACTTAGTGTAAAATGTTGAGTTTTGTATAATTTCTTAATTCCCTTCACAATTAGGATTTCATTGAATCTGTATTTTAGTAAGATTATCATTTTCACAATATTAATGTAATCAACTGATGATCATGGGATGTCTTTGCATTTGCTAGTGTCTTTCTCTATGGATTCCATAGATATTTTAGGTTTTCTTTTTTATAAAGAATTTTATGCAATATATTTTGATTATATTATTTCTTTTTCTTCAGTGTAATAATTCATTTCAAACTTCCTCCACCTTTTGGAATAGATTTATTGTTAGATATTTTACATTCTTTAAGGCTATTATTAGTGTGAGTGTGTCTGTGACCTTCTTCTTTGTATGTTTCTTATTGGTATATAGAAAGGCTATTTATTTGCTCAAGTTGATTCTGTACCTTGCTTGTTCCTGAATATGTTTTTTATTTTGAAAAGTTTTCTGGAATTTTTTACACGTTATCTGTAAAAAAAAAAAAAAACAAAAAAACAAAAGGACACGTTCATTTAATCATTTCTTAATCGTATTCCTTTAATTTTCTCTCTTGCCTTGTTTTCCAGTTAATGATTCTAGCACATTATTGGAAGTAGTAAAAGAGAGTGGACAGCCCCATCTCATTGCTGATTTCACTGGAATTGCTTCAATGTTTTTGTTTTTCTCCAATCAAGACAATGTTGACTTTGAGTTTCTCATATATGAATTTCATTATGTTGAGCTATATTACCACTAGTTCTATGTTCACTAAGACTTTATATCACAAAGACATGTTGGATTTTATCTAAATTTTGTTATGTACATATAGAGATGATCCATATAATTTCTGTCTTTGAGTACATTTATGTGATTAACTATGAAACATTCTCCTAACTTCTAATCTGACTTTCATTTTTATGTTAATAGCTATCTCTGCACAGATATTTTTTTTCTGAAGATGCAGTTTCAGTTTTCAGTATGTTTACTTACCTACACAACAGAAAATTTATTAATAAGGCCATGCCAAAACCATGACTACCAGTTATTTGAGCTGAGTTTCTGCTAGAATCATTGCAGTTTTTTTTTTCCCCACAACATATTCATGCCTTTTCATTTTCTCCACAAAGAAATAGTTGGAATTATATGGTTGTGCTTACTGAAATTATGACATGAATCCTTAGAGCAGCTACTTAGGATCATTGCAAATTCAATTACAAATGCATTTTTCAAATTTTCAGTTTCCTCTAAATGCATGTGTTTATGTAAGTCAAATTGAGTCAAAAACTATAAATTTTTTGCACACATAGAAAGTTTCACAGAGAGGCTGAAGTCCACACAAAAATGTTTTATACAACTAAATTCAAAGACTTCTTTGTTTGACCAGAAAATTAAAGTCAGAAAATAGGTAAGCTGTATACTTATTTTTTAGGAAAAAAAAAAAAAACATAGATCAGAAATATCAATGTTAAATTTAGTGGGGACATTTAAGGCAATGATGATAGAATGTCAAGGTCTTTAAGACGCCTTGTCCTAGAGAGAGCTCATTCTCTTTAATTTACACAGAAAGCTTAAAGAGCTGTTGGCAAGCCAAATCAAAGGGAAAGACATCACTGTAGGACCAAAGCTAATGCAAAATTATTTCAGGACTCCAGTCCTTTCAAAACACAATAGAGGAATGCAAGGCCTTTTTGCTTTTTGCTTTTAAATAACAAAATCTAGCTTCCGCATAAAGGAATTTTTCTCTTCATTGTTCATATCAAGTGAGTTCAGTTCATATTATAGTTATTCCCTCATTTTTAAGGCTATGTCTCTGTGTTTAATAAGTAAAGATTTAATGAAAATAACAAAAAGTGGTTAAAATATTTACTGCTACTAGGCTGAATTCAGTTTAATAATTCTTATATTGCTGTTTAGTTTGGATACTGACATGAAAGTAAACATACATAAATGACACCCTTTATAGTCACTCTCTGGGTGAATAATGTAATAAAAAGGAAGAGGAGCCAATGCTGCTCCATGATGACATTGGACTTTGAGGTCTGAGACTGAGCATATTGGTAAGGCAGCAGCAAAAAGAACATCCATCCTTTCACTTGTCTTCACAGTCAATACTGATTTCTGTGGTTTCATTGATCTGGCCACAATCCTTACTGAGTCTTTGCTTGGGAAGAGGAAGTGCTTCATCTTTGTCTTTTTCTCCAGTATGTGCTGACTGCTGTATGCAGAGGAAGTGCTCAGTAAAAGCTTGTGAGAGAAATAATGAAGAAAAGCCCCATTACTCACTGTAGTTTCTCAGAGGAGGCATGATCTAGAAGCGTTTTACCATGACATGCCTTTTGGTATACTTGTCCATGCTGACCCCTTAAAAAAAGAATGAATAGTGAAATAGTATAATTATATTTTTTAATACTCTGCTATTACATACTTTGTGGATACACAACAAAAACTAAATTAAATAAAGAAACAGTGTGTGTTAATAAGTTAAACCCAACCAGTTTGGTTTTTCTTTCACTGTGTCGAACAGGGGCTGGTAGCTGAGTTTCTGGCCCTGAAAATGGCAAAAAGTCAGGCAGCTTGGGACATGAAGACTAAAGTAAATGTTAGGTGTGTTTTTCTGGAGTAATACTATTTCACAACGAATGGACAATGGTTTCAAGAGTTCCTAGTTGTTGGAAACTCTTCTAAGAACAGGTGTGTGTGTGTTTGTGAGTGTGTATTTTCATGTGTGTGTATGTGTGTGTGTGTGGTATGATATGCATGTGTGACAATAGTTTCAAGAGTTCCTAGTTGTTGGGAACTCTTAAGAACAGGTGTGTGTATGTGTGTTTTCATGTGTGTGTGTATGTGTGTTTTAATGTGTGTGTATGAGATGTGTTTGTACATATGTGTGTGCCTCATGTGTTTGTGTCATGGTGTGTGTGTGTGATATATTTGTGTATATGTGTGTCTTGTATGTGTGTGTAGGTGTGTTGGGTATGTGTATGGGTGTGTACTTGTGTCCTGTATATGGGGGTGTGTATCCTGGTGTGTATTGTGTATGTGTGTGTGTGCAGTCTGAGTGTAGGTGCTAGAATGTGAGCAGAATTTTTTGGAGGTCAAAATTCAAATTGGGCATCTGCCTCTATGGCTCTGTGCCTTACTTCTTGAGACAAAGTCGATCAATGACTCTAGAGCTTGCCAATCTGTCTAAATAATGTGTCCACCAGTCTCCAACATTCCACTGAGTACATCCCCAGCTGGGGTGAAAGGCTCACAACATTTTTTTCTTGGGTATTGGGGATTGAGGCCAGGTCCTTAGGCTTTCGCTGCAAGTACTCTATGAAATGTGGTCCATCCTTAGGGCCCCTGTTCTAAGACTTTTATTTATTTGACCATATCCCCTTAAGCTTTATGTATCTGCAATCTTCTTGCATTAAAAATAAATAAATATATGTATGAAGTTTTCATGTAACTTTTTCAGAGAATTATAACATGTGAGTTGCAGCTGCATCTGAATCCAGAAGCACAACTGTTGGGGATTTGTCTTATGCATGTTAATGGTCCTCAAGATCTGGTTACACCTAGCCTTGTTGTGTAAACCTACCTGATTGGCTAATTAGACGACCTATACCTGGGCAGGACAGAATGTGGTAGGCGTGGCTAAAGTTCCTTGGCTGGCTTGGAGTGGACAGGAGAATCATGGGAGACAGAAGGTTAAGGGTGGGAAGGGAGGAATAAAGAGGACACCATGATGGGTTTGGTAGAGAAAGAACCACATGGGCGAGGAGGAAGGCCTCTGAGGATGGCATGGATGGAGAAAACACCAAGATGGAAACTATAAGTAAGTATATTGGGATTATGGATGGAAGGTAGATCAGATGAAGATGATTAAGGCAGATGGCAATGGATGGGGGCTGGGAGATAGATGGTGAGGTTATTGAGACAGTGGAGGCAGCATATCTGCCCAAAGTAAATATGGCAATTATGAAATCTAGCAGGTGTCTCTGATTTTAATTTTCTACAACACACAACCTCAGAGTCTGTCCTCTGAGCACACTAAACAGAATTCTAGATTTTGAAAAGGAAGTGCATTTCAATATATATATATATATTTCATTTTCAGAAGATTTTGTGACTAAACTATAATGGATATCTACTGAGGTAGAGAGACCTCTTGACCACTGAAATGTAAATTCATCAATAAAGCTGTTGCTGATAGCACAGGGGCCTTGCCACATCTCAGGACAATTTGATGAAACCACCTGTGGTCACTTAATTAGGTTTTCTCTTATCTGGTTATAAATGTTTCTGTTGCTTATTCCTTTGTTTTGGCCATTAAGGATGCCGTTTTTAACACAGCACTTATTCAAAAGGGTAAAAGACAAGACTCAAGAAAAAAAAAAAGAAGATTCTGGAAAAAAAAAACAGGTAAAATGATCAAAATCTAAGAAAAAGTTTAATTTCATGTACCCATTGTAGGATTAATTGAAATACAAATGTGTAAATTGGGACCAGAGTTCTTGGTGGCCCCCCCCCAAAAGTAAAATAGAACTAGTTACATAGTTCACACAATTTGAAAACCTATCATGTCCGCATAAGGAACCATATATCTGGTTCCTTGTGCTACTGAACAGGAGCATATATTTGCATATGAAGCCAACACTTTTTTGGGGGGCGGTAACAGGTTTCTATGAATGTAATCACAATTCTATGTTTGAATTACATTGTTTCTCAATCTCAAGCTTATTTGCTAAGACTCCAACCTACAGTGTCTAAACATGTGAACGTATTTGACGATGGGTTCTTTAAAGAGGTAACTGGAGTAAAATGGACAAATGGTTGAGATATAACTGAATTTGATTAATGTCCTTGAAAGAAGGGAAATTAGCACAATGGCACGCCTGTGCAAAAGACAGAACAACTGTTTACACAATAACAAGGTACTTTGTTATCCATACAACAAGTACAGAGGACTCTGAAGAAGTCAAACCTGCCTTCATTCTCTCAAACAGTAAGAAATAGATTTCTGAGGCCTTCTGTGGTAGGCTCCTTTCCTGTTCCCTGCTTTCTCCCTCCTCTGATGTCCATCCTCTTTGCCTTTCTGAATTGGGATTGAGCATCTTAGCCAGAGTCTTCCTTCCTCATTAGCTTCCTTAGGTGTACAGATTTTAGTATGTTTATCCTATATTATATGTTTAATATCCACTTATGAGTATATACCCTGTGTGTCTTTCTGCTTCTGGGATACCTCACTCAGGATGATCTTTTCCAGTTCCCACCATTTACCTGCAAATCTCATGATTTCCTTGTATTGTATTGCTGAGTAATATTCCATTGTGTAGATGTACCACAATTTCTGTATCCATTCCTCCACTGAGGGGCATCTGGGCTGTTTCCAGGTCCTGGCTATTACAAATAAAGCTGCTACAAACATGGTTGAGAATATGTTCTTGTTGTATACTTGAGTGTCTTTTGGAAATATGCCTAGGAGTTGTATAGCTGGATCTTGAGGAAGTGCTATTCCTAATTGTCTGAGATAGTGCCGGATTGATTTCCAAAGTGGTTGTATAAGTATACATTTCCACCAGCAGTGGAGGAGGGTTCCCCTTTCTTCACATACTCTCCAGCATATGTTGTCACTTGAGTTATTCATCTTAGCCATTCTGATGTGTGTAAGGTGAAATCTCAGGGTGGAAGGCTCTACCCTGCAGGGTATTGAGGCAGATGCTGAGACTCATAGCAAACTTTGGGCAGAGTGCAAGGAATCTTATGAAAGAAGTGGGAGATATTAAGACCTGGAGAGGATAGGAGGTCCACAAGGAGAGCAACAGATCCAAAATGTCTGGGCTCAGGGGTCTCTTCTGAAACTGATACTCCAGCCAAGGACCACTCATGGAGATGGCCTAGCACCCCTGCACAGAGGTAGCCCATGGCAGTTCAGTGTCCAAGTGGCTTCCATAGAAATGGGGACAGGGACTGTCTCTGATAGGAACTGATTGGCCTGCTCTTTGATCATCTCTCCCTGAGAGTGGTGCAGCCTTACCAGGCCACAGAAGAAGACAATGCAGCCACTCTTGATGAGACCTAATAGACTAGAATCAGAGGGAAGGGGAGGAGGTCCTCCCTTATCAGTGGACTGGAAGAGGGACACAAGTGGGGAAGAGGGAGGTGAGATTGGGAGGGGAGGAGGAAGGGAGGTATGGGGGGGATACAAAGTGAATAAACTGTAATTAATAAAAATAAAAATAATTTAAAAAGCTTTGGCTGCAGGCTGGCAGTGTTGTTGGGAGGTGGGAAAGTGCAGCTGTGTTAGTTACCACTGTTGTCAGTGACCCTGCACCCAGACTCCTGTTAGTAACCCCCATAAAAATTGCACTGATTCACCAAAAAAGAAAAAAGAAAAAGAAAAAAATTCTGTTGTTTAAGCCATCCAGCCTGTGGTATTTTATTATAGACATACCAGTGGATGACATAGTTGAATTCCTTATATATTATAAAAATAATCTGTACCACATACCTTTCTGGTACAATTTTTATATCTTTTCTCTTTTTATGATTGCAGTTATTTATAATATGCTGTGGTTCAAAAAACATAAATGGAAAATCAGAATAAAGAATTAAGTTTTACATCGCACGCTATCACACAGAACATCGTGGTATCTTTTGCAATCTACTTAGGATATGAGTCTTCCACTAATCCAGTAATCAAAGCATTATATATGCAGTCTCCTCCCTAGTGACTTAGCTGTTTCAGTCATCAGGTCAGCGGTCATGATCATAAGCCTATCCTTACTAGGGAAAAAGTAAACACACAACTCTACTCTTTTAGTGCCTATTACTGTGAGTTTTGGTAAACACTCAAGAGTTCTGTGAAACTTTTGGTGGGCATGGAGCTACAATAATCAAGACAAAGAACACTTCCTTTATTACAATCTCACATGTTCCATTGCACTCACCTTCTGTGTGCATGTGTACACACACGTAGTCCGTCACAACTAATACACATAGCCCAGAATTTTGTATTCTGCAATCATATAATCTACAGTTTTCTATGTTGATGTACTTCACTCAGCATAGTATTTTTGAAAAATATTTATGTTGCTCCATGTTTCATTGTGCATTTTCCCAATGTTTGGTGATTAAGAATGAAGCTGCAATGAACATTTGCATGAAGGTTTCTAGGAGCATATGTTTTTGTTTGTTTGTTTTTCTCTTGTATGAATTCCAATGAGTGTAAATGCTGGGTTGCATACTGAGTGTATGTTTCATTCAAAATTAAACTGTCAAACTTTTTCCAAAATGAGTGTATCACGTTGCTTTTTAATGTCCGTTCAGGGGACTTCTTGTTTGGGGTGGTGTCCGTCCTTGGCTATGTTTTAGTCACTGTAGAAGGTAGCCAGCAGTGCTCACTCTTCTTGCTATCTGCAGGCTACGAATGATGAATTCTGAGCGCATATTGTGTGTGCTTACATGATGTTCCGTTGTGATCTTCAAGTGGTCTAATCATTGCCTTACCAATTTAAATTCTGATTGTTTTCTTACAAATGTAAACTTCTATACAAAATACTCGATCATATGTTTTTCGAACATGTTATTCCAATCTGTGACATATTTTTCTTTAGCTGAAAGTTTCACTTCAAAGCAGAATTACTAGTTTTGATACACTCGGAGTTTCAGTTTTTACTATTTAGGAATCATGATATTTTTCTCGTCATCTAAATCAATCAGGTAAAAAAAAAAATTGTAGTTTTTTTTTTCTTCTAGAAATCTTTATACCCAAATTAGGAAGTAGCAGGATTAAAACCAAATGAATCATGAGATTGAGACATTAACACACTAAGGGTAAACCATAAGTATGTAGACAGACAGGAAAGATACCCTAAGGACACAGTAGGCTATCCACCAGACAAGAAGAGAGAGCTTTGGTGAAATCACGTATGCTGGCATTTTGACTTCACGTTTTAATTGTCTAGAAGAGTAACAAGATACATTTCTGTTGCTTGAGTTGCCCAGATTCTGGCAGTTTGTTCTGGCAGCACAAGATGATTAATATGAAGTCGAGGAGTCCTTCACTTTGTTCAACATTTTCAACGCTATTTTTTCTCTTGTAATTTCTTTCTTTCCTGTTCCGGAATTATCTAGAAGAGACTGTTGTATTAACACATTGAACCCTGTATCTTCTGGACATTGCTCAATTGATTTAGACCTTTTATATCTTTCTTAAGTGTAGTTTTCAGTTTAGGGGTTATTGTAGTTATCTTCAGCTGTCGATTTGACACAAACCTAGGGAAAAAGAGACCCCCAACTGGAGAATTGCCATCATCACACTCATCTGTGTCCAATTGTGTGCAGCATTTTCTCAATTGTTAATTGATGTAGGGGTGACTGACAACTGTGGGAAATGTCATCCTAAGGCACGCAGTCCTGGGATGTATAATAGAGCAAGCTAAACAAGCTATGGAGAGGAATCCAGTATCTTTTGGAATCCTTGTCTCTTCTCTAGTCCCTGTTTCTAGGCTTTTACCTTGAGCTCCTGCCCTGGCTTCCCTTGCTGCTGAACTGTATGTAGCCTGTAAAATAAAATATGTTCTTCTGTCCCTGAGTTGGTTTTAGTCATAGGGTTTATCAAAGTAACAGAAAGATAATTAAAACAGAGGTGTTGAGCATTCTGCATTATATACATATAGAAGCATTTAATTTTTGAAGTAATTATTTCAGAATGATGTTTTGTGTGTTTATTCGCCTTTCCCACTGCTTATTACCAACATATAAAAATCCACAATTACATTTCTTTTTGTATTGATTTCAACAAATTTGTTGAATTCATTTATAATTCGTGATGGTTAATTCTTGAATCACTAGGGAGGAAATCCTCCATGAGAGATTTTCTAGACCATTTTGGCCTGTAGGCATGTATGTTAGGTGTTGTTTGGATTGTCTAATGTGTGAAGACCCATCCTAAAATTGGACAGAAAGTCCATTTTCATAGGCTGTGCCCTGAATTGTTTAAGAGTAAAGCAAGTGAGTTGTAAAGCATGCATACATTTATGGCTCTCTGCTCTTGAATATAGAAGTGATGTGATTAGCTGTTTAGCTGTTTAAAGCTCTGGCCTTGACTTTCCACCTAGGCTTAGATTTTCCAAAAGCTACGTTATTTAGGGTTCTTAAATTCGTCTACCCCCCTTCAAACTCACTGACCAGGAGTAGAGGAGAAAGAAAGTTATTAGGGAAAGGGGGTTATGAACCTTTTAAAATGTAGTTCCTTGGGGCTAGTCTACACTTCTTTGTCTGGATACCAGCAGTCCAGTTAAATAGCCAACACCAAAGAGCACCAGGAATCAACAGCAACAGCATTACTCAGCAGAAACAGCAAGACTCCACTGAATCAAAGTGAGTCACTGAAAGCCACAAGACTCAGCTGGGTTCTCATAAAAAGTTGTCTGCTTTGCAGCCAGTCCTGAAGATACCTGATAAAACAGGATCAGATGAATGGGGAGGAGGTCCCCCCTATCAGTGGACTTGGCAAGGGGCACGGTGGAGATGAGGGAGGGAGGGAGGGACTGGTAGGGAATGAGGGATCGGGACATGGCTGGGATACAGAGTTAATAAAATGTAACTGATAAGAAAAAAATAAAATTAAAAAAAAAAGTTGTCTGATATGAGCTTAACTCGCTGAGAAGTGAAAGCCAGAAAAGAATTGTTCAACTTACAAAGAGTAGCGATACAAAAGCATTGTCTCCCTGTCTGTGGGCTTCTGTTTATCCCCTCAGAAGCCACACAAGGATGTTTAAAAACCATGCTCCTTGTACAGCTAAATTTGTCTTGCCGTCCACCAGTGATGGGCTACCCCTGTAATTTCATGCCAGATAAAAACTTTCTCCCTTACAGTTGCTGTTGTCAAGGGTTTTCATCACAGGAACAGAGAATGAAACTAGGGCATTAGTCTGTTTGTTTGTTTTCTTGGGATTTTCCTATGTAAACAATAATGTCTTCTTTTTTAAAAATGGTATGCTTTTCAAATGCTTCCCTTGACTCATTGTACACTATAGTCTCTTCACCTTAGTGCTAATGTAGGAGTGAGAGAGACACCTACCTTTTTCTTAACTCAGGAGATGAACCTGTCACCAAGCATGGTTCTGAATGTTGCCTTTTTGTAGAGAGCTCATCTCAGACAGGGGACATGTTTTTTTATGCTGTTAGGTATTTTACCATGAGAACATATTGAATTTCATGACTTCATTTGCATGTACATGGTGGGATGATTACATAGTTTATCTTCTTTTGGGGGTAGTATGGTGAGTGATATTTATTAGTTTTAAATATCTGAGTAGCGTACTCTGGCAGGTATTTTTTCCTCTTTCATCATAATGAAATATTACCCTTCTAAATATCCTGCTGAATTTACTTTGCCAACTTGGTCGGGGAGTTCCCCAAAAAGTCTGATGCTTTCTTGTAATTTTTCATATATTTTTTAATTAGTGTGATAATAGCTTTATACCACATACTGGGAAATTTTTTTTTCTTTCTAGTTTCATAAGTTGTTGTTTATAACTGATGTCATTTAGCTTTGAATAATTGGCATTATTTCCTAAAAAAGATACCTGGACATGGGACTGTATTTTAATGTTTAAAGGAAATCATTACTTGAAAAGTTTCAAGCATGACTTTAAATTCATTATTGCTATAAACAAACCGAATCATCTGTTTCCATTTGAGAGTATTTTAATTGTATTTTTAAACTCATTAAATTTACATAGCTAACCACATTCATAGAAGCTTTACTATTCTTTCAATATTGTAAAATGAAACATCAAATCTTCTCTTTGATATTGGAAATTGTTCCATAAATATTTAAAAAATATGTGCGTTCAGTAATTATAAGGTAGAGATGGGTGTTTTTTTTTTTTTGTGTATGTGTGTGTGTGTACATGTATAGGCAGAGCAGAAGATCAGGTGATCTTCCTTTATTAGTTTCTACCTTCCTCCCTTGAAACAGTCACTCACTGAGGTGAAGCTTGCACTTTCAGGTAGACTGCTTGGTTAGTGAGGTCTTAGGTCCATGTCTTTGTTTTCCTCACTGACAGGGTTAAAGAAAAGGCACCCACAAACAGCTATTGCTTTTAACATGGGGGCATTTACATAAGAGATTTAAATTCTCTTAAGCAGCTCATCCTGCTCATAAAGCAAATGTCCTTACTCCCTGTGTGATTTCTCCAGCCCCTGGGTGGAGATTTTCATAAATATTAATTGTGTTCCATTTTTCATAGTATCATATAAGTTTCTACCATGTTCCCTGATGTTTTTTGCCCATTTATTCTGTCAACTACTGAAAATGTGTTTACTGAAAAAAATTGAAATCATATCTATGTTCCTGTATTAGTGAATTTGTCAAATCTATTTCTCTTTAGTTTCTTCCTTTTACCTCAGTGCATCATTTATTTATCTATCTATTTATTCATTTTACTTAAAAATGTTATTAATTTAGTTTTGTGTAGGGTAAGAAGTATGGATCTATTTGCATTTTTCTACATGTAGACATCCAGTTAGACCAGCACCATTTGTTGAAGATGCTATCTTTTTTCCATTGTATGGTTTTGGCATCTTTGTCAAAGATCAGGTGTCCATAAGTGTGTGGGTTTATTTCTGCGTCTTCTGTTCAGTTCCATTGATCCACCATTCTGTTTCTATGCCAGTGCCATGCAGTTTTTATAACTGTTGCTCTATATTACAGCTTAAGATCAGGGATGGAGATACCTCCAGAAGATCTTTTATTGTAGAGGATTGTTTTAGCAATTCTCGGTTTCTTGTTATTCCATATGAAGTTGAGAATTTTTCTTTCAAGGTCTGTAAAGAATTGTGTTGGTAATTTGATGGGAATTGCATTGAATATGTGGATTGCTTTTGGTAAGATGGCCATTTTTACTTTGTTAATCCTGCCAAGCCATGAGCATGGGAGATCTTTCCTTCTTCTGATATCTTCCTCTAAGTCTTTATTCAGAGACTTGAAATTTTTTTCATACAAGTCTTTGACTTGCTTGGTTAGGGTTACACCAAGGTACTTTATGTCATTTGTGGCTATTGTGAAAATCCAAGTAGATCAAAACCAGACACATTAAATTGGCTAGAAAAAAAAAAACTGGGGAATACCCTAGAACTCATTGGTGCAGGAGAAAACCTTCTGAACAGAACATCAACAGCACAGGCTCTAAGAGAAACAATCAATAAATGGGACCTCATGAAACTGAAAAGCTTCTGTAAAGCAAAGGACACTGTCATCAAAACAAATCAACTGCCTAGAGATTGGGAAAGAATCTTCACCAACCCTTTATCTGACAGAGGACTCATATCCAATATATATAAAGAACTAAACAAGCTGAGAAGCAATAAACCAAGTAATGCAATTAAAAAATGGGGAACAGAGCTAAACAGAGAACTCTCTGTAGAGGAATATCGAATGGCAGAGAAACACTTAAAGAAATGCTCAACCTCATTAGCCATTAGGGAAATGCAAATCAAAACGACCCTGAGATTTCACCTTACACCCATCAGAATGGCCAAGATGAAAAATTCGAGTGACAACACGTGGTGGAGAGGCTGTGGAGAAAGGGGAACCCTCCTCTACTGCTGATGGGAGTGTAAACTTGTACAACCACTCTAGAAATCAATCTGGCGCTTTCTCAGACAACTAGGAATAGTACTTCTTCAAGATCCAGCCATACCACTCCTAGGCATATATCCAAAAGAGGCTCAAATACACAATAAGGACATTTGCTCAACCATGTTTGTAGCAGCTTTATTTGTAATAGCCAGAAGCTGGAAGCAGCCCAGGTGCCCCTCAACTGAAGAATGGATGCAGAAATTGTTTTACATCTACACAATGGAATATTACTCAGCAATGAAAATTAAGGAAATCATGAAATTTGCAGGTAAATGGTGGGACCTGGAAAGGATCATCCTGAGTGAGCTGTCCCAGAAGCAGAAAGACACACATGGTATATACTCACTCATATAGACATGTAATATAGGCTAAACCTACTAAAACCTGTACATCTAAAGAAACTAATCAAGAGAGAGGACACTGACTACAATGCTCAATTCCCATCCCTAAAGGCAAAGAGGAAGGACATCAGAAGAAGAAGAAAATAGGAAACAAGCTAGAAACCCTCCACGGAGGGCCTCTGAAAGGCTCTTCCTTACAGACTATCAAAGCAGATGCTGAGACTTATGGCCAACTGTTGGGCAGTGTGCATGGAATCTTATGTAAGAAGTGGGAAATAGTAAGATCTGGAGTGGAAAGGAATCCCACAAGGAGAGCAACAGAACCAGAAATTTGAACACAGGGGTCTTCCCAGAGACTCATGCTCCAACCAAGCACCATGCATGGATAAAACCTAGAACCCCTGCATAGATGTAGCCCATGGCAGTTTAGTGTCCAATTGGTTATATAGTAATGGGAAGAGGGACTGCCTCTGACATAATCTGATTGGCCTGCTCTTTGATCACCTCCCCCTGAGGGGAGTGCAGCCTTACCAGGCCACAGAAGATGGCAATGCAGCCACTGCTGATGAGATCTGATAGACTAAAATGAGAAGGAAGGAGAGGAGGACCTCCCCTATCGGTGGACTTGGGGAGGGGCATGCGTGAAGAAGGGGGTGGGAGGGTGGGATGGTGCGGGGAGGAAGGAGGGGCTTATGGTGGTATACAAAGTGAATAAAGTGTAATTAATGATAAAAAAGAAAAAATGTTATTTTTTTATTTAATTTATATTCCAAGGGTGCACCATCCCACCCCTCCTCCAATTCTGCTCCTCCCTCCTTCCCCTCTCCCTTGCTCCCAGGAAAGGCGAGCTCTCCTCTTCTAGCATTAACCTTCCCCAGCACAAGTCACATCAGGACTGTGAATATCTTCATCCCCTGAGGCCAGACAATGTAGCACCGCCATGGAGATGTGATCCAAAAGCAGGCAAGAGTTAGTGTTAGAAATAGTCCCCCACCCCCACTCCCACTCATCAGGCACTTCCTATGAAGACCAAGCTGCCATCAGCTACATGAGTGCCTTTTAAAAGTCTCTTGCTTAGTTTAATGTCTTCTTGGTCATAAGAAGCATTTCTTCCTGTTCTTTGGACTTTATCTTGTTGTGGAAAATGCTTTTCATATATCAATGAAGCAACGACATTTCACACTGGAGTATGATTCTTATGGTTTATCTGTGGTAATTAACTTTTATTATGTGTCATTTGAGTTGGATGTGGGATATTCCAGAAGCTGGCAAAAGACACTTCCTGGTTATGCTCTTTTGGGTACTTCTAAAAGCAGTTAGCATTTGAATTGATACTAACTTAGTATTTTAATTGATTTTACTGATTGAGTGACTTAGACTCTGTACTGTACTGCTGGAATTACCCAATTCCCCAAGGGCCTTAATAGAAGAGAAAGACAGAAAATAAAAACGTTAGTTCACCCCTTTTTTCTTGACTACAGGATTTATACTATCTGTCTTAATCCTTTCCCCCATGCCCTTATAAGTCTTGAGCAAATGAGGTAGCCATTCCATTGGTGGTCATGTGCATGCAAGTCATGCTGACTTGCTATTCTTGTTGTTTTCAGCAGACACCTCCTGTATGGCTTGGTTAAGATTCCTGTTTTGCTTGGATATGTTCACTTGGAAAGTCCCTTGTGGTTTGCCTATATGAGTGGCTTACTCTCTAATAAAGATGGCACCTTGATCAGAGCACTGTCTTTGTGTCCCTCCTTCCTGTTCTCTGTCTCTTTTAATTCCCAGGCCCTTGTGCAGACGGTTACTATTGGTATTTGTGGGCAACTACAAGCAGACATTTCTTCAATGTATATTGTGCTTATCAAGCCTATGGCTTCCATCACTGGCTTCCCTGGTTCTGCAGGCCACAGGTGGCTGGCCCAAGACTTCTTTGCCTCTATTAACAAGATATGTCATCCCTCTTTTCCCCTCTTCCCTTTTCATTGTGTAACACTGGCTGTCTTACAGTTAGCTTTGTAAATCAGGCTAGCCTTGAACTCAGAGAAATCCACCAGCTTCTGCCTCCTGAATGCTAGGATTAAAGGTGTGGGCTACCAGCACCCTTTTAAATTTCCTTCTTGGTTTGTTCCTTGATCCAACTATTGTTTAGTGGTGTGTTACTTAGTTTTCATTAGTTTATGCATTTTCTACAGTTTCTATTGCTGTTGATGCCTAGATGTATTTCATTGTCATAAGATAGCATACAGGATGTTATTTCAATTTGACTGTATTTGTTGAGACTTACTCTTTGTCCTAATAAGTTATTTATTTTGAAAAGAGTTTGATGAGCTGTTGAGAAAGAAATGTATTCCATTATGTAGATGTACCACAATTTCTGTATCCTTTCCTCCACTGAGGTGCATCTGGGCTATTTCCAGCTTCTGGCTATTACAAATAAGGCTGTTACAAACATGGTTGAGCAAATTTCCTTATTGTGTACTTGAGCCTCTTTTGGGAATATGCCTAGGAGTGGTATAGCTGGATCTTGAGGAAGTGCTATTCCTAGTTGTCTGAGGAAGTGCCAGATTGTTTTCCAGAGTGGTTGTACAAGTTTACATTCCCACCAGCAGTGGAGGAGGGTTCCCCTTTCTCCACAACCTCTCCAACATGTGTTGTCACTTGAGTTTTTTATCTTAGCCATTCTGATGGGTGCAAGGTGAAATCTTAGGGTTGTTTTGATTTGCATTTCCCTTATGACTAAGGATGTTGAGCATTTCTTTAAGTGTTTCTCTGCCATTCGATATTCCTGTATTGAGAATTCTCTGTTTAGCTTTGTACTCCAATTTTTAATTGGATTACTTGATTTGTTGCTGTTTAACTTCTTGAGTTCTTTATATATACTGGATATTAGTCCTCTGTCAGATATAGGGTTGGTGAAAATCCTTTCCCAATCTGGTGAGATCTGGAAAAGATCATCCTGAGTGGGCTATCCCAGAAGCAGAAAGACACACATGGTATACACTCACTCACATAGACATATAACATAGGATAAACCTACTAAAATCTGTACATCTAAAGAAACTAATCAAGAGGGAGGATTCTTGCTAAAATGCTCAATCCCTATCCAGAAAGGCAAAGAGGATGGACATCAGAAGAAGGAGAAAAGAAGGAACAAGTCAGGAGCTTGACACAGAGGACCTCTGAAAAGCTCTGCCCTGAAGATTGATAAATGCAGATGCTGAGACTTATGGGCAACCTTTGGGCAGACTGTAGGGAATCTTATGAAAGAAGTGGGAAACATTAAGATCTGGAGAGGACAGGAACTCCACAAGAAGAGCAACAGAACCAAAAAATCTGAGCACAGGGGTCTTTCCTGAGACTGATACTCCAACCAAGTACCATGCATGGAGATAACTTAGAACCGCTGCACAGATGTAGCCCATGGCAGTTCAGTATCCAAGTGGGTTTCATAGTAATAGGAACAGGGACTGTCTCTGACATGAACTGATTGGCCTGCTCTTTAATTACCTCCCCCTGAGGGGGAAGCAGCATTACTAGGCCACAGAAGAAGACAATCACTCCTGATGAGACCTAATTGACTAGGATCAGAAGGAAGGAAAAGAAGACCTCCCCTATCAGTGGACTTGGGGAGAGGCATGCATGCAGAGGGTGGAGGAAGAGAGGGATTGGGATGCGAAGAGGGAGGGAACCACAGGTGAGATACAAAATGAATAAAGTGTAATTAATAAAGAATTAAAAAATAGATTCCTAGTCTGATGGACCTGCTTTTCAATGTGAGTTTACTCTTCTTTCTTTAATTTCTCAGTGTTTTTTATTTGTACAGTATATTTAGATTTTTTTACTATAATGTGAATTGGAGAGTTTCTCTTTTATTTATTTACTATTCTATATGCCCCTTTGCATTGATGGACCACCATATCCTAGATTAGGAAATTTTCTTCTATGAACCATTAAAAATAGTTTCTATGCCTTTGATATGGCATTTTCTTTTCTTTCTAGACCCATACTTTGTAAAGTTAGTCTTTTCATAGTGTCCCCCAAAAATTGTCATTTAGTCCCTTTTCTTCAAGCAGTAACAGTCTGTCCTCTACATGATCCATTCTGTTGGTGAGCCTTTTCACTGAGATTCTTATTAGACTTAACTGAGTTTTCATTTCCAGCATTCAATATTCTCTTTCTTCATATCTGTAATTAACGTCCTTATTTCATTAGCTCTTCTTTTTTTTTTCTCTCTCCCTGGAATGAAGTTCAGAGATTATCCTTACATTCTTTGAATTCATTCATAATTTATTCAGGTATTCTTGGTGTTATTTGAATATTTTCATAATCATTCTTGGAATTCTTCTTCTGAATTTTATCTGCTTAACACTTATTGGCAGCCATTATTATGACATTGGTAACTTTAGGGTGATATTTTCTCTTGGTTTTCATGTTACTTATTAAGTTTATGGTAGAGTCTTTTTGGCATTCAGATGTTGCTTGAGTGTTTGGTTTACAGTTTGGTGTTACCTCATGTTGTTGGGTCTTGGTTCAGCTTAGTGTCACTTGAAGTTCAGTCAAGAAGGTACTTGATGATGGTTTGTATTCAAATGGTATAAATTTTGACACGAACAGGAGAGTCTTCTGTACATAATACTAATGTCTGCAAACAGATTGCCTTTTCTGCTATACTGTCAAGGTGGGAGGTTGAATCTATATTATTAGGGACAATACTAAGTTTGTGCTGTGGGGTTACTTGGATAGTCTCATTGCATTGTAGCCTTTATATTCTTCCAGTGTTACCTCTTGATTATAGTAATTTTCTGCATCAGCCTCAGACTTTATTCTTTCCTTTGTGTTTTGCCTTGGAGGAAATTCTGTCTTATCTGTTCATTTTTCTAAAATTTCATGCTTTGTGGTTGTTTTAGCTCCTTATTTTTTAAAGGGTCATAACAACACATACACACACACACACACACACACACACACACACACACACAAAGCAGGATGTGTCTATACAAAGATAAACCATGTAATAATTTACTTGTCTTTAAAATTCCTATTTTAGGATAAAAACATGATCATTTAATAAGTGTTTAAATATGAAGTCATTTTAATGTTACATATATTGTAATGCATAACCTGTCCTATGTTGTCCTTAATCACACAGAACATATTTTTTTTTATTAATTATTGAGCAAATTATGAAATTGGTGAAAAGTAACTTCTCAAAGTATTACTATATAAATAGTCAAGTTTATGATGTTAATTAAAAAAATATGTACTCTCAGGTAATTAGCAGGAAAGTACACAGAATTATTTTTTCAAAAGAGACATAAATATATGTAGTTACGCAAAAATACATATAAATTAAAAAAAGATATAAATATATGTAGATGAAAATATTTATGCATTTGGAAACTTTGATTCAGATTTCTTTTTTGAGATGAAGGACAGTAAGGTAAGCTGACTAGGGATGGCTTTGTATCTTCATTTAACTGATTAAAAAATGTCTTTCAGGTTTACTAAAAGTCATTTTAAATAATATATTTTAATTCAAATACAATTTAAGTATTCAATTAAAGCTATGATCACCTCCCCTTGAGGAGGGAGCAGCCTTGCCAGGCCACAGAGGAGGACAAAGCAGCCAGCCCTGATGAGACCTGATAAGCTAGGGTCAGATGGAAGGGGAGGAGGACCTCCTCTATCAGTGGAACTGGAGAAGGGCATGGGAGGAGATGAGGGCAGGAGGGTGAAAGGGTAGGATTGGGAGGGAATGAAGGAGGGGGCTACAGCTGGTATACAAAGTGAGTCCAGAAAAGCTAGGGTTACTCAGAGAAACCCTATCTCAAAAAGCCAAAAAAACATCAAATGGATGAACTTGTCTGCTTGACCTTTCGTACTCCATATTGTATCCTAGCTACAGCTGGGATACAAAGTGAATAAACTGTAATTAATATAAAAAATAAAAAATACTTAGAAAGTAAAAAAAAATGTTTTGCTTTACATTTATGGCAATATTTTAGAATGCCATCTTAGCCACTTGAGAGGTAATAAAACAATATTTGTTCAATGCATTTGACGTTACAATGGTGTCCAAATTTCTGTGAATATACCGCTTGCTTTCTTTTGTGGTTCATAACAGTCCCAAAACTCTTATACATTGGGGTCTTTAGCTGTTCTTCAGCTGTGTTATAGGCAGCCTGGATACAGAGAGGTGGGCCAGAAAATAAAAAAAATATTCCACTCCAGCAGAAAGAGACATTAAATTACTGGCACAAGTGAAAGCTTAGGGTTGATGGAAAAGAATGCTAGCACGTAGCCCTTAATTCATCTGAGGCAGGCAGACTATGTTGTCTGGGAGTGTCTGACCCATGTGTGTCATTTTGATGGTTTTCTGGTTTTGTTTCTTTGTGGAAGTGGCCAGCATGCTGTACCATTAATTTGGGTCTCTGATCATTAACTACTGTTTGCCTGAACACACGATTTCCAATATTCCCAAAAGACCCTGTTTTTTTTCTACTAAAGTGACCTTGCCCTTGATGTAAGGAAACAGTAACACCTGAGCAATTCTATCCCCTGCATTAATTGCATTTCCCTTTTCATATTTGTTACGATTTTAATTTCTTCCTTGCAGTGCCCATCTATGATAGCTGTATAGACAATAATTCCACTGCAGCCGAGAACTGGTTATTCTCTTCTGCAAACACCATTTTCTTCAGTCAGTGAGCCTACTATTTTGATCTCTGAAGCTTCTAGTCTTACAGTTTCTTTGGAAATGACCAAAGTCACCACAGTTATAACACCAGACATTTTGATTTCTGATATATCTAGCTACAGCTTGTCCAATGATATTGGCATTATGCTCCTGAGAGCCAATATCAGTTATCTCTCTTATCCACTCGTCTGCTGGGGCTCCTCATGCTTTTAATGGTCTAATTGCTCTCTTACATTCAATATTTGAATTTTCAAATGCCAAGATCTCTATCAATGACTTTCTGGTTTCAGGATCCGGTACCACCCTTTTGACAGCAGAAGTCAATCTATGTAAGAATTCAGTGAAGACTTCTCCAGACTTCTATTGCCTTAATAAAAGGAAGCAGTGTTTTTGTTTGTTTGTTTTTCTGCCTCCTCAATCATGTCTCATACTCATAAAGCTGTAACACAACATTGTTCAAGTATGACGTTATCAGACTAGATTTGCTCTTGTAGATCACAGTAACAACCTTCACCAAGCCGCTGGTCTTTAACAACATTCATCCCTTTCCTGTATCTGTTGTTTCATTTTCATGGCTTAATCCTTCCACCATAATAACCATTGCAATTGTTGAGCAGCTTCTAGGACAGCTGACACCAAACTCTTCCAATCTTGGAGAATAAGTCTGTTTTGTGTAGCCTTACTATTTAACACTTGTTTAACAAATGGAGAATGCATCTCAAACTTTAAAATAGACTCTTTAAAATGTTTTAAATCTTGCAGGTCACCTCATCATAAGCTTCACCACCCACCGTCATTAGCAGGCATATGCTGCACAAACACTGGGAAGGCTGATGGTGCCTATATAGGCCTAGGCAACTTCTTTGGCAGTGCACCTTGCTTGACAGGCACCTGATTACCTTTTATAACTTCCTGTTCTTCCTTGCCCCTTGCTTCATTGATGTGCACTAGGCACCTGGTAGTGAAAGTGCATGGAGCAGAGCAGGGCAGTAGCCTGCCTTCCAACCTGGTTTGCTTTTCTCTTTCATTGTGCAGGAAATCCCTTGTGTGGGACACCAACCTGAACCCTGTTATTCTCCTCCCACTGGCTCCTTTTCCAAACACATCAACCTCTATTTGAGAACTTTCTAGGTGAATAGCCAACTCTGCACTCCTTTCCAAGACCAGAAAATTGAGTGAACCTTCTGAGTTTTCAACTTTCTCCCAAATTGTTTCAAAATGGTATATATGAAGACCAAAAAGCAAAACCAGAAAACCCCTCTGAGAGCAAGACAGGAAACCACCTAGCAGCAAAAGCCACTATTTTGCCAACCTCCTTATATAATATTGTCAACCCATCAAAACTCAATGATTCCCCTAGTACATTAGAAACAAAGTTACTAAGGCACCACCTGTAGGCTTAGACTTTTCACCAAACCTACTTTATTTAGGGTTATTAAGTACTTTTACCTCCCTTCCAACCTCCTGCAATTTTAGCTGGGAGAGTAGTAGAGAAAAGGGCTATAGTCCTTTTTTATCTACTTCCTGCTGATTAGGGTAATGGGTGTTTAGGGGTTTATCAGACTCAGTCATCAGGATACCAGGAGCGCAGTCCAAAGGTCAACATGAAGTCAGTGAAAGCCACAAGACTCAATTGGGTTGCCCAGAGAATCTCCCTGGAATGTTTTTCTCTTCAAAGTCCAGTATGGAAGCATGAAGATCAGCACAGCAATGTGACCCAAAAGGCAATGCCACTCTGCCTGGGCCTCCGTATATGTCTTCTTCTCAAAGTCCACCCAGAGATGTTCTCATATAGCCAAATTCATGCCTTACATGAGAGAACAAAACATTATTTGTCATCTCACAAGACAACCTACAGCAAAACATCACCTGCCCAGCTTTCAGCAAAACGTCACATGACAAAACTAAGTTCAGAAACTCCACTTGGGCATGCCTATGAGGAACTGAGACTGGGTGGAGAAGTAGAAGAATGTATAAGAGAGCACTATGGCTTCCTCAAGTAACAGTCCCAGTATTGGTGTGTCAGAGAAGATGAAAATACAGTCCACCTAAAAGATTGGAATCATCAGGTTCAGGGAAACACACTGTGAGGACTCAGTAACATTTCTAGACAGTTGAGGTACAGAATCTCAGAAGGACCCTATTGCAGAAGTTGCTATTCCCACTTTCTTCTTCAGCAATAACATTAACAAAGTATTTTTGAGTAGAAAACAGAAAAGCAGACCAACTTTGGTAAAATACTCCAGGGACATTTAGAAATAACACAGATTTTAGGGGCATACAACCTGGAGGAATCTTCCTTATATCAATGAAAGTTAGGGCAAGTGAAATTGGAGTTAGCACCATAAATGCAACCAGAGAAGGGATACCTTTAAGACAACCTCACTCTCAGATTTCCTGCCAATGTGATTTTCAGAAACTTTCTCAGAATTTCTGATATAGGTGGAGTCTCTCATGATCATCCTCAGCCCCGTCTGCTTCTTAGTGCTGAACAGAATTTTATCAGTGTTTTAAAAATATTTTGTTATATTGTTCATCACACTTCAAGAGGAAGAGGCCCACAGAGGTGGTGATGGAAGGTTCTCAAACTTTATTAGTTACTGAATGAATAATCAAGGGATTGGCAACACTTCGCTAGACTTTAGAAATCTGTCAGAAACCTTCTTTATCATGTGTTCTTGATTGATTTTGTCTTGGTTTTTGAGCCATACACATGTTGGGAAGAGGCTCCTTCTAGATCCTACTGAGTAAATGAGGGTATGAATACAAGGATCAAAGGAACTGGTAGAAGTAATGAAAATTTTAATCAACAAATTAATTTGAATAACTGAAGCCTGATAGCCAATTGGTTAGCTTTCTACCCCTCACTAAAATGACTTAATTAACAGCTTTTATTCATGCTGTGCAGTTAGTTCCACATCTATTGACACACAGGATTATCATTTACAGTTAACAAATTCTCTCCCCTGTGGTCTAACATGTGCCCTGTGTTATTTGTACCTCTGATTAGAGTTTCTATTTTGGTAATTTTGTTCTTCTTGATATAAATGAAAATTATCAGCTTAAACACACATTGAACACAAAATATCTTGTTTGTCAATTTTAACACATGTATTCACTTAAATGAATGTGGCTAACACTATATTTTAAATGTATAAGTAGGCAAAATACATTGTGAAGTCAGATGGAAGGGGAGGAGGACCTCCCCTATCAGTGGACTTAGAGAGGGGCAGGGAGGAGATGAGGGAGGGTGGTGGGATTGGGAGAGAATGAGCAAGGGGACTACAGCTGGGATACAAAGTAAATAACCTGTAATTAATATAAAAAATAAAAAAATTATAAAAAAGAAAAAATACATTGTGCTAAGATAGTTACCTAAGATAGTTACCTATTTGAGTATGACATAACTTGATGCATAAATAGGACACTAATTGTGTGAATCTAATCTTTGATACTAGATCATAGTTTTGGTACTAAATTATACCAAACGATAATTATTTCCCTCAGTACTTTTGTAACTTTTTATATTTCCTTCTCATGTTTACAACTAATACTCGAGAATTGTTTGCTCATACAATACTATGTGGCTCTTAATGCAAGGATGATTGGTTCCAGTCATTTTGCTCCTCATCAGGTCATACTTCTGCATATTTTAACACTATTAATTTGTATGCTTGCAAAGCTTTAAAATACCATAAAATCCCATTTGTCCTGTACCACAAATGAACATGAGACAAGATAGTTGGAACTGGTAGTTTTACAAACTGACATGTTATGGGTCCAGCAGAAGACAGTGACTCAAATGAAGGCAGCAACATAATAGAGCTAACTGGAGAAGTATTTTTCTGTAAGTGAAGTCACTCTTTTTTTTCTTATACCTATGTGAGCTTAGTTCATTTTACAACAAATACGAATTTCTAATATACAATATATGATTTTTATTTACAGACTGAGGCAACTTGTTAATCATCCAATTAATCTCAATAACAGAGGGAACTTGGGTAATAACTCAGGTAGATTATAAGGTCTCTTAATTTTTTAACTAAATCTCATATTTTATGTTCACTTATATTATTTTTCTGTGAAAAGAAAAAAATTCTCAACTTAATGCTCATATCTAAATTTCTATCAAATTTTAACTGTTGTCTACTCACCAATATATATGAGACCCATCTCTGACATGAACTCAGTGGCTCTCTCTTTGACCTCCCAACCCCCCTGTGGGAGGAACAACCTAGCTAAGCCACAGAGAAGGACACTGCAGCCAGTCCTGGTGAGACCTGATAAGCTAGGGTCAGATGGAAGGGGAGGAAGACCTCCCTTATCAGTGGATTTAGAGAGGGGCAAGAAGGAGATGAGGGAGAGAGAGTGGGGTTGGGAGGGAATGAGAGAGGGGGCTACAGCTGGGATACAAAGTAAATAAACTGTAATTAATATAAAAAAATTTAAAAAAAAGAATGAAGTCACTCTTATTGGCTGGTGGCAGGTATGTAAGCTGAAAGGACTTCCAGGGTTTGTACTGCTTTTGTATTTTATTTTCAGCTAAGAAAATGGAACTTCAATTTTTTTAATTGCCTATCTTTAAAATTGGACAGATCAATGTATAAATCTTGCTCTGCAACTCCAAACACAGAGAATATGCTTGTCATAGAAAATCTATGATATGGACTTGCATTTTTTTCTGTCTTACTTGGATATTTATGAAGATATTCTACTAGTATCTTATATATTCTGAACTGATATGGGAAAGCATGAGAACATGTGTGTGCTAGAAAAAATTATTAGACATTTTAAAGTCAATGTAGATAGCAATTAGATAAAAGTAAAAGCATATTTTGCGATAATTTTTTGTAAACTTCTTAGCTCAGAAACAAATACCCCAGTCATTATTTTTCTTGGATATCTATTATCTACCAGCTACTGCATCAAAAATTCACTTGTTATATACCCATGCGTGGCTCTCCCGGGGGCTTTTTAAGAGACTGAGGCTAATCTAAGTTAAGATTTAGTGGTGTGTAATTGCTTAATGTCTCCTCTCTTTCAGGTAGCTTTTGCATTTCCACATAGGTCTTCAATGCCTTGACCCAGTGAGGTGTGTAATAAGAATAGAATGACCAGACCAAAGCTCTTCTACCTGAAGTAATGCAGGAGTCAATATTTGTAGGCTGATCTGAGAATTCTCATTACATACAGAGCCACAAAAACATTTTGGGGAAGGAAGATATTTCACTTTCTTTAGGACTGTGTGTGTGTTTCCTAGTATAAATGCTTTACATTATGAGGTTATGCACAAAAGTAAATACTGCTCTGGGAATATATTTCAAAAGTAACATTAATAGTTATTTAAGCAGTAGTTGTGTCAGAATGACATGGGCCGTTATAGGGTCACTTATTTTATTAAGTTCTCTTTTGTCTTATTTGGGCTTTCTTTATTTTGCTAACATTGTCTTATGACAAAAAACTTGTTACTAACTTTAACAAGCAGTATTTCTATTTCATCTCCAGTTATAGGACCAGCTTTTCTACAAAGATCCAATGGATTTTAAGACACTTTTTAAATGCCACATTTGCACTCACAAACTATTCTAATATGTCACATTAATTTCTTCTTTTCTATGTTTATCTTTGCTGCCAAAGCCAAAAGCTCTAGCCATGTCTCACTATTCCACTCAATGCCCTGCATACCACAGCAACCATTTTTCTACTGTGCATCAATTAACTTTGCTGGGTATCATTGACCTCCATGCCCCCTCAGTACCTCCTCTGGACACCAATATCCTTGACAGGAACTGTTAATATCTTTACCCATGAGTTGTAGCCGCTGTGGTTCTGAATCATTACTATGCTCTTGAGAGTCTTTGATCCTGAGTGCTAGCAAGGGCAGGTAGATTACTTTTCTCTTGCTGGTTCAATGTGGTCTTGCAAAGCTTTATAAAGTTTTAGCTAAAAGGATTATTTCAGTTTTGATTATAAACTTTCCTTGAGTTCATATAAGCATAAGTTGGGTAATAAACTCAGGTGAGGCATAATTTCCTTCTCAGAAATTAAGTTTAGTTAATGAATTTTTCTGTTTAATAGTTCTATGTATCTGACTTTGCTTCACTTTGATAACATTTTATCACTGAAGAATATCATAATTGATTCCTAATCAGGCATTCTGGTGACTAAGATACAGCCTCATCCCAGCAGGGACAGAATTTATGATTCAACTGGATTGATGTACATCATCTTTGATGGTGTCTTTTGTTATAATCTGAGTTTTCTTTTTCTGTTTTTTTTTTCCCTAAATTGCACTTGCATAACCATAGAGATTTTAAGAGATTATGTTTTCCAAAGGATGACTTTTTTTTCCCTTCATCATAATATAGCTTTATGTTGCAAAGTTTCAAATAAAAATGATCAGAAAGTGTTTCTTTGCTATTCGATATTACTCTGTGTTGAATTCTCTGTTTAGCTATGTACCCCGTTTTTTAAATTGTATTACTTGGTTTGGTGGCATTTAACTTCTTCAGATCTTTACAGATTCTGGATATTAGCTCTCTGTCAGATGGAGGGTTAGTGAAGATCTTTTCCCAGGCTGTAGGCTGTCATTTTGTTCTGATGACAGTGTCCTTTGGTTTACAGAAGCTTTTTAGTTTTATGAGTCCCATTTATTGATTTTTGATAGTAGAGCCTGGGCTGCTGTTGTCCTGTTCAGGAAGTTGTCTCCTGTGCCAATGAGTTCGTGGCTCTTCCTCACTTTTTCTTTTTTTTTCCTTTTCTTTTTTTTTTTTTTTTGTATTCTATTTTTTTCTTATCAGTTACATTTTATTAACTTTGTACCCCAGCCATGTCCCGATCCCTCATTCCCTCCCAGTCCCTCCCTCCCTCCCTCATCTCCACCATGCCCCTTGCCAAGTCCACTGATAGGGGGAACCTCCTCCCCATCCATCCGATCCTGTTTTATCAGGTATCTTCAGGACTGGCTGCAAAGCTCTCCTCTGTGGCCTAACAGGACTGCTCCTCCCTTGGGGGGTGGGGAGGCCAAAGAGCCAATCATTTAGTTCCTGTTAGAAATAGTCCTTGTTCCCCTCACTATGGGAAACCAATTGGTTACTGAGCTACCACAGGCTACATCTGAGCAGAGGTTCTAGGTTACATTCATACATGGTCCTTGGTTGCATGTCAGTCTCAGAAAAGACCCTGTGCCCAGATATCTTTGGTCCTTGTGGAGCTCCTATCCTTTCCTCATCAGACTAACTCCCCTTCTTTCTTATGATTCCCTGTACTCTGCCAAAGGTTTGGTCATGAGTCTTTGCTTTGAAAACACTGCTAGTTAGAGTCTTTCCAATGCGCTCAGTAGACTCCTGTCACACGTTCAATGCACATCCCATCTGTCATTCTAAACGAAGATTGATCATCTTACCCCATGTCCACTCTCTTGATTATCTTTTTTAGGTGTACAGATTTCATTATGTTTATCATATCTTATAGGTCTATATAAGTGAGTATATACCGTGTTTGTCTTTCTCCTTCTGGGATATTTCACTCAGGATGATCTTTTCTAGGTCCCACCATTTACCTGCAAATTTCATGATTTCCTCCTTTTTGATTGCTGAGTAGTATTCCATTGTGTAAAAATACCACAATTTCTGTATCCATTCCTCAGTTGATGGACATCTGGGTTGTTTCCAGGTTCTGGCTATTACAAATAAAGCTGCTATAAACATGGTTGAGCAAATATCCCTTTTGTGTACTTGAGCAAACTTTGGGTATATACCTAGCAGTGGTATAGCTGGGTCTTGAGGAAGCACTATTCCTAATTGTCTTAGAAAGCGCCAGATAGATTTCCAGACTGGTTGTACCAGTTTACATTCCCACCAGCAGTGGAGGAGGGTTCCCCTTTCTCCACAACCTCTCCAGCATGTGTTGTTCCTTGAGTTTTTCATTTTGGCCATTCTGATGGGTGTAAGGTGATATCTCAAGGTGGTTTTGATTTGCATTTCCCTGATGGCTAATGATGATGAGCATTTCTTTAAGTGTTTCTCTGCCATTCGATATTCCTCTGTCGAGAATTTTCTGTTTAGCTCTGTTCCCCATTTTTTAATTGGATTACTTGGTTTGCTGCTTTTCAGCTTCTTTAGTTCTTTGTATATACTCGATATTAGTCCTCTGTCAGATAAAGGATTAGTGAAGATTCTTTCCCAATCTGTAGGCAGGCGTTTTGTTTTGATGACAGTGTCCTTTGCTTTACAGAAGCTGTTCAGTTTCATGAGGTCCCATTTATTGATTGTTGCTCTTAGAGCCTGTGCTGTTGGTGTTCTCTTCAGGAAGTTGTCTCCTGTGCCAATGAGTTCTAGGCTGTTCCCCAGTTTTTCTTCTAACAGATTTAGAGTATCTGGTTTTATGTTGAGGTCTTTGATCCACTTGGACTTTAGTTTTGTGCAGGGTGATAAATAGAGATCTATTTTCATTTTTCTGCATGTGGACATCCAGTTGGACCAGCACCATTTGTTGAAGATGCTGTCTTTTTTCCATTGAATGGTTTTGGCTTCTTTGTCAAATATCGAGTATATTCATAGGTGTGTGGGTTTATTTCTGGGTCTTCTTTGTGGTTCTATTGATCCTCCTTTCTGTTTCTTTGACAATACCATGCAGTTTTTATTACTGTTGCCCTGTAGTACAGTTTGAGATCAGGGATGGAGATACCTCCAGATGATCTGTTGTTGTACAGGATCATTTTGGAGATTCTGGGTTTTTTGTTTCTCCATACGAAGCTGAGAATCTTTTTTTCAAGGTCTGTAAAGAATTGAGTTGGTATTTTGATGGGTATTGGATTTAATCTGTAGATTGCTTTTGGCAGGATGGCCATTTTCACAATGTTAATCCTACCAATCCATGAGCATGGGAGATCTTTCCATCTTCTGAGATCTTCTTCAATTTCTTTCTTCAGAGACTTGAAGTTTTTCTCAAACAGGTCTTTCACTTGCTTGGTTAGTGTCACCCCAAGGTACTTTATGTGGTTAGTGGCTATAGTGAAGGGTGTTGTTTCCCTAATTTCTTTCTCGGCTCTTTTGTCTTTGGTATACAGGAGGGCTTCTGATTTTTTTGAGTTGATTTTGTATCCTGCCACTTTGCTGAAGGTGTTTATCAACTAGAGGAGTTCTCTGGTTGAATTTTTGGGGTCACTCATATATACTATCATATCATCTGCGAATAGTGACATTTTGACCTCTTCCTTTCCGATTTGTATCCCCTTGATCTCCTTTAGTTGTCTTATTGCTCTGGCTAGGACTTCAAGTACTATGTAGAAGAGGTAGGGAGAGAGTGGGCAGCCTTGTCTTGTCCCTGATTTCAGTGGGATTGATTTAAGTTTCTCTCCATTGAGTTTGATGTTGGCTATAGGCTTGCTGTATATTGCTTTTACTATGTTTAGATATGTGCCTTGTATTTCTGATCTCTCCAAGACTTTAAACATGAATGGGTGTTGGACTTTGTCAAATGCTTTTTCAGCATCTAAGGAGATGATCATGTGGTTTTTCTCCTTCAGTTTGTTTATGTGGTGGATTACATTGATGGATTTCCGTATGTTGAACCATCCTTGCATGCCTGGGATGAAGCCTACTTGGTCGTGGTGGATGATATCTTTGATGTGTTCTTGGATTCGGTTTGCAAGTATTTTATTAAGTATTTTTGCGTCAATGTTCATAAGAGAAATAGGTCTGAAGTTCTCTTTTTTTGTTGGGTCTTTGTGTGGTTTAGGTATCAGGGTGACTGTTGCTTCATAGAATGAGTTTGGTAATGTACCTTCTGTTTCTATTTTGTGGAACAGTTTGAGGAGAATTGGTGTGAGCACTTCTTTGAAGGTCTTGTAGAATTCCGCGCTGAAACCATCTGGGCCAGGACTTTTTTTGGAGGGGAGACTGTGAATGACTGCTTCAATTTCCTTGGGGGGTATTGGGCTGTTCAGTCTTTCTACCTGATCTTGACTTAATGTTGGAAGATGGAATCTATCAAGAAAATTGTCCATTTCATTTAGATTTTCAAATTTTGTAGCATATAGGCTTTTGTAGTATGACCTAATGATTGTTTGAATTTCCTCTGTGTCTGTAGTTATGTCACCCTTTTCATCTCTGATTTTGTTGATTTGGATAGATTCTCTCTGCTTTTTAGTTAGTTTGGCTAAGGGTTTGTCTATCTTGTTGATTTTCTCAAAGAACCAGCTTTTTGTTTCATTGATTCTTTGAATAGTTTTATTTGTTTCTAATTGATTGATTTCAGCCCTGAGTTTGATTATTTCCAGCCTTCTACTCCTCTTGTGTGTATCTGCTTCTTTTTTTTTTCTAGGGTTTTCAGTTGGGCCATTAAGTTGTTTGTATGTGCTGTTCGAATTTCTTCTTGCAGGCACTTAGTGCTATAAATTTTCCCCTGAGCACTGCTTTCAGTGTGTCCCATAAATTTGGGTATGTTGTGCCTTCATTTTCATTGAATTCTAGGAAGTCTTTAATTTCTTTCTTTATTTCTTCCTTAACCCAACTGTCGTTGAGTAACAGGTTGTTCAGTTTCCATGTACGTGTAGGCAGTTTGTTATTTCTGTTGCTGTTGAGGTCCAGCTTAAGTCCATGGTGGTCAGATAGAATACATGGGATTATTTCAATCTTTTTGTATCTGTTGAGGCTTTCTTTATGACCAACTATATGGTCTATTTTGGAGAACGTTCCATGTGGTGCTGAAAAGAAGGTATATTCTTTTGAGTTTGGATGAAAAGATCTGTAGACGTCTATTAGGTCCATTTGATTTAAGGTCTCTGTAAGTGTTTTTATTTCCCTATTTTTTTTCTGTCTAGTTTATCTATCCCTTGGTGAGAGTGGAGTGTTGAAGTCTCCCACTATTAGGGTTTTAGGATCAATGTGTGATTTAAACTTTAATATTGTTTCATTTACGAATGTAGGTGCTCTTGTATTTGGGGCATAGATATTCAAAATTGTGATGTCCTCTTGGTGGATTTTTCCTTTGATGAGAATATAGTGGCCGTCCTTATCTTTTTTGATTAACTCGTGTTAAAAGTCTATTTTATTAGATATTAGGATGGCTACTCCCGCTTGTTTTCTGGAACCATTTGCTTGAAAGACATTTTTCCAGCCCTTTACTCTGAGGTAGTGTTTATCTTTGTTGCATAGGTGTGTTTCTTGGATGCAACAGAATGATGGATCCTGTTTCTGCAACCATTCTGTTAGTCTGTGTCTTTTAATTGGGGAGTTGAGTCCGTTGATGTTGATAGAAATTAGTGACCAACAATTGTTACTTATTTTAGATGTGGTGTTGGTGGTGTCACTGAATTTCATTGCTTGTCTTCTTTTGGTTTTTTTGTTGTGTAGTTATCTATTTCCTCTGTTTCCTTCGATGTAGTTGTTTTCTTTGGTTTGGAGTTTCCCTTCTAGTAACTTCTGTAGAGCTGGGTTACTATGTAGATATTGTTTAAATTTGGTTTTGTCTTGGAATATCTTGAATTCTCCGTCTATGTTGATTGAAAGTTTTGCTGGGTATAGTAGTCTGGGTTGGAATTTGTGGTCCCTTAAGGACTGTATGATTTCTGTCCAGGCCCTTCTGGCTTTCATAGTTTCTGTTGAGAAATCTGGTGTGATTCTGATAGGTCTACCTTCATATGTTACTTGGCCTTTTTCCCTTGCTGCTTTTAGAATTTTTTCTTTGTTTTGTAGTTTCAGTGTTTTGACTATGATATGACGTGAAGAATTTCTTTTCTGGTCTAGTCTACTTGGTGTTCTGTAGGCCTCTTGTATGTTTATGGCCATCTCCTTCTTTAAGTTGGGAAAGTTTTCTTCTATAATTTTCTTGAAAATATTTTCCGGACCTTTGAGCCTGATGTCTTCTTTTTCTTCTACTCCTATTATTCTTAGGTTTTGTCTTTTCATGGTGTCCTTGATTTCTTGGATGTTTTGTGTTTGGAACTTTTCTGATTTTATTTTTTCTTTGAGAGACGTGTCAATTTTCGCAAGTGTATCTTCAGCGCCTGAGATTCTTTCTTCCATTTCTTGTATTCTGTTGGTGATGCTTACCTTTGTAGTGCCTGATATTTTCTCTATGTTCTCCAGCTCCTGGTTTTTCTCTATTTGTGTTTTCTTTATTGATTCTAATTCTGTTTTCATGTCTTGCACCATTTCCTTCATCTGTTTGAATGTGTACTCCTGCTTTTCAATGATAGCTTCTATTTTTTTGTCTGTTTCCTCTCTATGTATCACTAATTGTGCCTCTACTTCTTTGGGTATAATTGCCTGTATTTCTATGAGAGCTTTGTTCATTTCTTCTTTATTTGCCTTCATTTGTGTGGACATTTCTTTGAGAGCTTTGTGCATTTCTTCTCTGTTTGCCTCAATTTTCGTGGTCATTTCTCTGAGAGCACAATTTGTTTCCTCTTGGTTAGTCTTGATTTCTTTGGTTATTTCTCTGAGGGCTTTGTTCATTTCATCTCTATGGGCCTCTAGTAGCTGGAGAAACATAGTTTTAAGGTCGTTTTCTTGTATATCTAGTGAATTGAAGTGTCCATTGTTTTGTGGGGTTGCTGGTGAGGTCATTGTGTCCTGATTTTTGTTGGGAGTGTTCTTACGTCTGCCTCTAGCCATCTGGTTATTTATAATCCTCACTGGTTCTTCCTCGAGATTGTAGTTTGGGCTATGATCTTCTCTTTCTGTTTTCTGGACTGTTTTTTCAGGAAGATGAGAGAGGTTCACTGCTTTGGTAGTGTGCACTGTGTTTTCAGTTTTGCCTAAGTAAAGAATGTGATGCTGGTGCTATTCGCGTGCGCTTTTAGGGGGCGCAGTGTGCATGCGTGGATTCTCTGACTATTGCAGTGGCCTGCAAGCCACTATTACGCAGTTCTGACCGAGATCCAGGGATTGTTTGCCTGGATTACCCAGGTGGACCCACAAGGCAGAGGCTTCACTGTTGGGGTCGCTATCTCAAGAATCCCTCTGATGCCCACACTAGGAGTGTGGGTGCCAGGGATCTCGTCTGGTTGCTTCTGTGGAGAGGCCCTGGGTCTGGGGCAATCTCTCCCTAGAAGGCTCACTCACTCTCTTGCAGGACCAGTTGGAATGCACAGGGGTTCCCCTTGCTCACTACTCTCAGTTTTGGTCCTGCTGCAGAAGTGCACGGGTAGGGTAACAGTCAGCTCTGTGACACTGTGGCCGCAGGACTCGGTGTCCACCTTTCCTGTGTGCTGCCTCTTTGTTCTTTCCCTCTGCCAGGAGGGGTTGTGTTGACTGGTCCCTGGGTGGCGCGGGAAAGAGTTAGGGTGAGTGTACTCAATCCCAGATCCCAGGCCCAGATCTCTCTGCCAGAAGCAGCCTAGCGGTAGAATCTATGTTTGCTGATCCCAAGAGAGTACCTGGTAGGGTTGAGTGACTTCAGATCCAGAGCTTGGGTTTCTCTGCTAGGGGCCGCTGGAGAGAGGGTGCTGTGTCCTTGGCAGGCTGCCTCTCTGTCCTTCCCCTCTGACCTTCTCCTCTGCTAGGTCAAGCTTATGGAGGTGCTCTCAGGGGAGTGCCAGCAGGGGTTGGGGCTTCTCAGTCCGATCCTGAGTAGGCGTCGTTTCTCTGCGGGGGGGAGGGGCGGAGGGGGTGCCGGTGATAGAACTTGCTGCTAGACCTTATTGCGCTGGACCCAGGATAATCTCAGGAGTTGTAGAATGACCACAGTCCCAGATCCTGAGCTATAGTTTGTTTGCTAGGAGTGGCAGGTAGCACTGGAGTTCCGGCACTGTGAAGCCGCTGTGCGCCTCTTTATCCTTCCACTCCACTGAGGCAGGGTGATGGCGGGGTGATGGCGGCGTTTGGGGGAGTGCCCGAAAGGATTGGGTTTTCTCAGCCCCGATCTCGGGTTGGGGTACAGACAATGTGGTCTGTGGCAGATTCTGCTGGATGCCTCCTGCCTCCTCTGAAGAGGGAGTAAGGATTTTGAGCTGGGCGCGCAGCTGAGATCTGTGCGTGGCAGGAGCTCAATTGTGATGGCGGCAGGTACCCGCCGAGGTCGGAGAGACCTTCCAGGGAAAGACTGGGTGATGGGTGACCAGTCTGGCAACTTTCCTTCCCCGTTGGCTTTTTTTGCGACTGGGACTCCCAGCCTCAGGCACCCATGTGCCCACCAATCAGCTTGGGAAACTGAACGGGACAAGCAGGCTTGCAGCACCAGCCTGGAGACCCAAAGCCCGCGTTAGCCGGGTTCTCTTCCGGGTTCTGGCTGGGCAACCGATAGTGGACCCGACCGATTCCCGTGCCTCCCCTCACCTGGGAAACACGATAGCTGTTGTTTTAGGGCCCAGAGTTCAGTCTCCTGGTCACTGCTCGGAGTGTGTTGTCCTGCTTCTCAGACAGGGTGTTCTCCTGGTGCCGCCATCTTGGCTCCGCCCCCACCATATCTCACTTTTTCTTTTAACAGATTTAGTGTGTCCAGTTTTATGTTGAGGTCTTTAATCCACTTGGACTTTAGTTTTGTGCAGGGTAATAAATATGGGTTAATTTGTATTTTTCTACATATAGACATCCAGTTAAACCAGCACCATTTATTGAAGATGCCATCTTTTTTCCATTGCTAGAGTGAATAAACTGTAATTAATATGAAAAAAAATTTAAAAAATTACGTTTCCGTAGGTGTGTGGGTTTACTTCTGGGTCTTCAATTCAATTCCATTGATCCACCAGTCTGTTTCTATTACAGTACCATGCTGTTTTTATTACTGTTGCTAAACATCCTTAGTCATTCGGGAAATACAAATCAAAATGACCTGAGATTTTACCTTACATCCATCAGAATGGCTAAGATCAAAAACTCAAAGGATTATGCATACTGGAGAGGAAGTGCAGAAAGAGGAACACTCCTCCATTGCTGGTGGGAATGTAACCTTGCACACCACTTTGGGATTCAATCTGGCACTTCCTCAGAAAATTAGGAAGAGTGTTACCTCATGATCCAGCTATACCACTCCTAGGCATATGCTCAAATGATGTCCTACCATTCAATAAAGATATTTGCTCAACCATGTTCATAGCAGCTCTATTCATAATAGCCAGAATCTGAAAACAACCTAGATGTCCCTCAGTAGAAGAATGGATAGAGAAAAGTGTGATACATTTACACAATGGAATACTACTCAGCAATTAAAAACAAGGAAATCATGAAATTCGCAGGAAAAGATCATCCTGAGTGAGGAAACTCAGAAGCAGAAAGACACATATAATATATACTCATTTATAAGTGGATATCGACCATATAATATAGGATAAACATACTAAAATCTATACTCCTAGAGAAGCTAAATGACATGGAAGACGCTAGGGATGATGCCATTCATGCTCCTATGATAACAGTGTACTTTGAAAGTACAGTGAAATCACTGACGTTCCTGGCTTACAGTCGTCTAACTGGGGGAAGGTGTTCAAAGCTGGGTTCCTTGGCACAGCTTGCATATGGATCCAGCACATGAGTGCTTAGAAGGACAGCTGCTGTGAAATACTGCTCATTACAGATGAGTGCTGCCAGAAAGAGCTTAGACTCCTTTGTCACTTGATTTCAGGTTCATTTTTGGTCTCATTGTGTGTTTAGAAACCACGTACAATTGCCAAAGTTTTCACAACTCCACAGTAAGTCATGACCCACAGTTTAAGAAGTTTGGGGCTAAATCGTGGGTCAACAAACAACAACTTGTCTGCCAAATCCAGCCTTGCACCTGTTTCTGTAAGTGCGGCTTCACTGGAGCACAGCCACCACATGTATTTACCATGTTGTGTCTTGAATGCCTTCTCCATGGTAGCTGACTGACAGCTGTGAGCAACAGAATTGACATGTAACTTAGCAGGAGCCCTGGATAGCAACACTTAACATATTTATTGCTTGGCCCTCAATATCATTATCTGTGGACCTCTGCATCAAATTAGTTCTTAATTAGAATGTTCTGTTGTCACATCTGAAGTGACATAATCCTATGTCTAAGCATCTGCATTTGGTGCGAAAATAACCACATTTTCTACCAAATATTTCAGTTGAGCCTTGACAAGTTATTCCCTAAATGAACAGAGATATTTAAAAGATATAGTTTAATTTAACTAAAAATTCAGAGAATGTTTGAGGCTGAGAAGATAGCATTTTAATTCTACTCCAGCCAATTTACAATAACTTTACCTCTTTCTTTCAAAATGAGAGGCTTTACTAAGTGCCAAGTCAGTGAGTGAAGTCCTACTATTACAGCTATTCCAAGCGGGGACGCTTGTGCAGACTATGTAAAATGCTCAGTGTGAAAAAGCGTTGTGTGGATGCCTCATTCAGTTTCTCCAATTATACAACAAAAGAACAAATGATCCAGTCTTCAGCTTCAAAGAGAACACTCTTCAGCAGACTAACTCAAAGCTTAAATGATTCTGGTAAGGTACCCAGTTAACCCTTAAGGGGGTGTAATACCATTTCCATAGTGTTGAGCTGAAAAACACAAAGTGGAAAGAGCTTTATTCTCTGAAGATAATTAAACAGGCCTTTATGTCTGTACATCACTTTTGCATGTATCTGACCCGGGAATATTAATTTAAAATTGACATTATTCATAGGCATTTCCTCTGTAGATAGCAAAAGTCTTTCTTCATAGTCATACAAGGGTGGGATAGAACCTTAGGTGGGACCATAGCCTTCTATGTGCAGCCTCTGTGAACTCCACTTCCACACTTTATGATTAAGCGACATTTGAAGGATTTCTTCTTCGATTCAAGAAGATTGTTTTTTAATATTTGTTTTAATATGAAGGAAGAACATTCTCATTCATCTTAGAAATGTTACAGCGGTACTCCTTATCAGCGATTGATGATGAATGAGAATCTCTTCCTAGCCTGGGAAAGAATATTACACAAATCTTCTTGAGTCTCACCACAAATCTTTCTTAATAAAACTCAACTCATCAGTTTCCAGAAGAAGAATATGTTTGCAGCCATAAAAGGTATACCAATAAAAAGATGTCTCACAGAAGGCCCTTTATATACCATGCTTTATGTTCATGATTATGAGCAGACACAGCTGGAAGCATTTTCCTTTTATAGAGAAAAATTTAGACTGATTAATTTGTTTTTCAAAAGAAGAGACTGTCAACTTCTTGTAGAGACTCTGATATTTATTAACTATCAGTTGGAGTCAGGGATAGTACTAAGTATAGGGGGAATTTACTATGTAAAGAAACCAACAAACAACATTCTTCAGGAGCTAAATATTCTCAGAAGTGAAAAGAACATACTATATGTGGGACCCTATTCGATGTACATCCAGAATGATGTTGCTGTTGTCCTGGGAATACTGTTTAACTTGTCCAGCGTGTCTTCTACTTGCCACCTGAATATGTAGCCAATCTCCTTAATCGTATTTTGGAATGTGGAAAATTTTATTTTTTTTCTCTTCAGGCCTTACAATTACTGCTCAGTGCAGCAACCCCAGCAACACCCCATTCGCTTGAGCCACCCTCCCCCCCACCACAGCATTTTTAGTGCTGGGACTGTGGATGCACATCTCCGCCACCTAGATCTAAGAGTCAGACTCTCTACTCTGAGCGCTCTTGAGAGCTCTCATTAGCTGCGAAGTCATCCTGAGGGATGAACTTGGAAGCAGAGATGACCTGTGTCGCTCGCAGTTAGTTCATCCACAATGGTGGATGGCCAGTAATGTTAACATTAGTTTTTTTTTAAAAAAAACAACTCTTATTTAAGTTTCTTAGCTTTTTCTCCCTACTCCAACCCAATCCCTTCTAACACTTCAACACCTGGTAGGAGAGAGAAAAGGTTAGTGGGAGAAGGGGTACAGTTCTTTCTTAGCTGCTTCCTGTTGGTCAGGGTTATCAGGTTCCTTGGAGGCAGTTCAGTCCTCCTTTCAGTAGAACTCTATCTTCTCATCTCAAAACAGCAACTAGGAGAAATAAGCAGGAAGCAGGAGCAGCCTTGTTCTTTCTCCTCGATCCACTTTCTGGGATCCGGCATTTATTTTCTCTCCAGAGTCTTCAGATTCAAACTATCTGCAATTGACAAAGAGCTCCTTTCAGAGCCAGCATGAAGCAAATCTTCTGCTGCTGTGGACCATCTGAATCAGTTCTACATCCCACACCTAGGACCAAAACAAAAACATGTTTATACTCACAACTCAGCAAGTAGATGATCACCACAGTATAAAATTACACATGTTTCAAGGCTGCCAGCCCTTACCTTTAAGTGTTCAGAGTTACAGACTGAAAAGCTCAGTTCCTCCTCCCCTCCCCCCGTGAATCCAAAGTACTTGGAAGTGTAAAAGACAAAGTATTTGAATACTGACACACTAATTGGGGAAAATTAGATGTAAATGTCTCCAAGTAAGCAGAGTCACCATGAAACTTTCACCATGAGCATCTCCTGGGTCTTACCAGTAGCTCTGCTACTGTAAGGGACAGTTGGTTGAATACAGATGTTGCCTAGAAGGTCTATGGCTGCATAACTTTGTTCTAAGTATTGAATAATAAGAAGCAAATGACATAGGGTTAATTCCAAAGTTGTAATACATCCTTCAGTGTAGCAAGAGGGCAGTTGTTCAGCCTATAATATTTCTTACCAAGAGGTGAACAAACTTTTCAATGGAATGTAATATCTACCTTAACAATTGAAAATAGGTGCACATTGTAAAAATATGAAAGTATCTTTGGATTGTCATGACTGTCATTGATTTTAAAAACTACAAAATATTTGTGAGGAATCTTTTTTTACATGATTGATAAAACATGTTTTCAGATGTGAATGATCAACAAACTCCTATACCAAACAAATGAAAAATTTCTAAAACATTACTAATCTGAATGCAACATTTATTCAAGGTTATCATTTTAACAGATATAGTAAATATACATTTATGAATGGATTTGTATTTGGACATGTATCAATCTAGTTAACACATGGTTTCCTAAATGTCACACTTACAACATTATGGACTACACAGCAAATTTTTATAAGGCTTTCTTGTGTGTTTTGTGATGTTTTAATAGCATGTATGGCTTATAGCCTCTTGAATCAGTGACACTATGCAAGAAACACAAAATATTCAACACATACTATAGAATACAATTGACTAAAAACCACTGAATGAACTCCACCCGTATTGTTTTATATTAGCATTTAACATAGCAAGTCATTATGCATTAGTATATTAACACGGTGAGCATGAAAGACAGGAAAAGGTTGAAATGAGTGTAATGATTAATAAACTATCCATGTCTTTCTATCTCCCCCTTCTTTCAGAAGATTCCTTGCACTCTTCCCAAAGTTTGGCTGTGAGTCTCAGCATCTGCTTTGGTACCCTGCTGGGTAGAGTCTTTCAGAAGCCGTCTATGGTAGGCTCCTGTCCTATTCCCTGTTTTCTCCCTCTTCTGATGTACATCTCTTTTGCCTTTCTGAATAAGGATTGAGCATCTTACCCAGGATCCTCCTTTTTGCTTAGCTTCTTTAGGTGAACAGATTTTAGTATGATTATTGTATATTGTATGTCTAATATCTACTTATAAGCGAGTATATACCATGTGTGTCTTTCTGCTTCTAGGATAACTCAATAGGATGATCTTCTATAGTTCCCACCATTTGCCTGAAAATTTCATGATTTTCTGGTTTTTTATTGCTGTGTAGTATTCTATTGTGTAAAACGGAGGAATGGGTACAGAAATTGTGGTATTTTTACACAATGGAATACTACTCAGCAATCAAAAAGGAGGAAATCATGAAATTTGCAGGCAAATAGTAGGATCTAGAAAAGATCATCCTGAGTGAAATATCCCAGAAGGAGAAAGACAAAACACGGTATATACTCACTTATATAGACCTATAAGATATGATAAACATAATGAAATCTATACACCTAAAAAAGATAATCAAGAGAGCGGACATGGGGTAAGATTGTCAATCCTCATTTTGAAAGACAGATGGGATGCGCATTGAACATTGACAGGAGTCTACTGAGTGCATTTGAAAAACTCTAACTAGCAGTGTTTTCAAAGCAAAGACTCATGACCAAACCTTTGGCAGAGTACAGGGAATCATAAGAAAGAAGGGGAGTTAGTCTGATGAGGAAAGGATAGGAGCTCCACAAGGACCAAAGATATCTGGGCACAGGGTCTTTTCTGAGACTGACATGCAACCAAGGACCATGTATGAATGTAACCTAGAACCTCTGCTCAGATGTAGCCTGTGGTAGCTCAGCAACCAATTGGTTTCCCATAGTGAGGGGAACAAGGATTATTTCTAACAGGAACTCAATGACTGGCTCTTTGGCCTCCCCACCCCCCAAGGGAAGAGCAGTCCCGTTAGGCCACAGAGGAGAGCTTTGGAGCCAGTCCTGAAGATACCTGATAAAACAGGAACAGATGAATGGGGAGGAGGTCCCCCCTATCAGTGGACTTGGCAAGGGTGCACGGTGGAGATGAGGGAGGGAGGGAGGGACTGGGAGGGAATGAGGGATCAGGACACGGCTGGGATAGAGTTAATAAAATGTAACTGATAAGAAAAAAATAAAATTCAAAAAAAAATGTACCACAATTTCTGTATCCATTCCTCTGTTGAGGCACATCTGGCTATTATGAATAAAGCTGCTGTGAAGGTGGTTGAGCAAATGTAATTGTTCTATACTTGAGCATATTTTGGATATATACCTAGGAGTGGTATAACTGGATCTTGAGGTAGCCCTATTCCTAATGTTCTGAGAAAGCACCAGATTGATTCCCAAAATGGTTGTACAAGTCCTGGAGGGGACAGAATCTCCACAAGGAGAGCAACAAGACTAACAAATCTGGGGACAGGGGTCTTTTCTGAGACTGATACTCCAACCAAGGACCATTCATACATATAACCTAAAACCCCTGCTCAGTTGTAGCCCATGGCAGCTCAGTCTCCAAGTGGTTCCCTAGTAAGGGACACAGGGGCTGTCTCAGGCATGAACTCAGTGGCAAGCTCTTTGATCACCTTCCCTTGAGGTGCAGGTAGCCTTACCAGGCCACAGAGGAAGACAGTGCAGCCAGTCCTGATGAGACCTGATAGACTAGGGTCAGATGGGAGGGGAGGAGGACCTCCCCTATCAATGTACTTGGGGAGGGGCATAGAAGGGGAAGAGGGAGGTAGGTTGGGATTGGGAAGGGGTGAGGGAGAGTGCTACAGCTAGGATATAAAGCAAATAAATTGTAATAAAGAAAATAATAAAAATAAACATATGCCTGCTTGTAAAAAAATTACTGCTTTTTGCAGTATGTTAGCAATTTCATGTATGAGAGAGTGCAACAAATTCCTGTTTGACATTAAAACCAAGTAGTACATAGTTAAATCTTATTTCTACTATCTGGAAAAGGCTTTAGTTTCTTGAAAACTTTTTAGATATTATTTGTACTATCATCATCTTATAGATATTCAGAAACATAAGTATTTATTTACCCAGAACAATAAAAATATAGTTTCATCTATAAATTCAATTTATAGGAGTTATTGGAAAACATAAAAAGAACTATTAAATTAAAGGGTGAAGTACAAAGATATATATGTATGATAATGCCATAATGTCATTATCTTATTTGCTAGCTAAAGATGAAAAACTTTAGTAAGGAACCAGTCTAGAGTTTTTAAAACAAAACTATGGAAAGCTGAACTACAATACTTCATGTTGATTATTTGTAAGTATTCGTGTTAATAAATAAATTTGCTAGTAATATTTTTCACTAGAAAAAAAAACAACAATGTAGTCAATGGTGATTTTTTGTGGTGAAGGACAAGGTTCCTGCATTGTCCTTCTTTCCTCAGGCCTCAGTTTCAAAGTTGTGCCTTAGGGCTAGGGATATAGTTCAGTTTGTAGAATGCTTGCCAAACATGTAGGGAGACCTTGAATTGCTTTTCAGAACCTTCTACAACCAGCCTGGCAGTACATACTTCTAATCCAGCACTCAAGAGATGGGACACATTCAATGGTGTAGTGATTTCATGGGGTCAGTCTGGGATATATGCACTCCTGTCTCAAATGTTTTTAATTAAAATTGTTCTTTTAGTCCTCACTTAAATTATTTCTATTTTTTTCTGATAACATCATAGTTTTTAATTCACAGCATTTATTACAAGAATATTTATGTGTGGTGGTTGAATGACTCACCCCCATAGGCTCCTGTATTTGAGAACTTGGTTCCCAGTTGGTGGAATTGTTTGGGAAGGATTCGGAGGCATACCTTTGTTGGACAAACACACTAGTGGTATGCTTTCAGGTTTCTAATGTTCATTTTATTCTGTTAACTCTCTCTCTCTCTCTCTCTCTCTCTCTCTCTCTCTCTCTCTCTTTGCTTGCTGGTTGTTGCCTCAAGATATGGCCTCTTAGCTACCGCTTCAGCACCATACTTGCCTGCCCTCTAAAATGTAAGCAAGTTTCCAGTAAGCTTTTTCTTTATCTTTTTAATTTACCTTGGTTATGGTGTTTTATCACATCAAGCTAAAGCATCTAACATTAATATTAATAGTAATAGTTGGTTGATTCATTTGAATACAAGTCTTAATAAGAGAAGGCTTATTTCCTTTGCTTACAATTGCATCATTGGCACTAGCTCTTAGTATGCAGTGCTGTCCTGAATACATATTAAGTGTAGTATTTTAGATCTGGGTTCCAAAATGAAGTACAAAGGTACTTCTGCAATGATTTTAATTTTATATCAGCTTTTAGGAGTGATACTTTTCTGCAGTTTGAGGTTGACATTAAAACTGCTGACATTAGTTTCTGAAGCCAATACAGTTAATCACTTTTGAACTGCAAATTTGAACACACCAATGACTGGCTGAGTTTCTGTATTAATGAAACAGCTGAAAGAAATGGAATCTACCTACTGTTCCTGGTATGAGTCTTATACTTTACCAAGTGAATTGCTAAAATTATATCTTGGTAAACAGAGTTTTAGAGTGTTTTGAATAACTCTTATATTAAGCATAATCAGAACTCCCAAACACAGTATTTCCAGGTATAATTTTAATAGGTAACAAACTACAACCAAGGTAGTGAGACTGTTTGAAAGGGACTCCAAAGTGGTGAGCTGATATTTGGTGCCAATATTGTTTTCCAAACTATTACTGATTCTATAGTTTAGCTGATGGGTTGAGAGGCTAAGAAAAGTAATCTCACCAGGAAGGAGGTATGAAGTTAAAGAGAAATCTCTGCTGAATGTAAAGGCTTAAATTAATAAATTTGAATAAAGATGAAACTGAAACAGTATCCTCATAATAAAACTGAAACTAATTTATAACCATAGTTTAATCCAATCTCAATTCTTGGTTGGATTAAAGCCATGTTAACCTAGCTATCTTTAAAATGAAATGTCAATCCCCTTTACAATTTCAGCATATCTCTCTGTGTTTTATATATAATGGCAGATACGTATGTGAAATTGCCATTATAGGCTTATCTGACAGCATTTGCCTAAGTTAAAATGCATTGACCATGGGTTAAAGTACTATATTAGTTTCTATGTGTGTGTGTATAAATCATGGAAAATTCATTAATTTAGAACAATACCATTTTCTTATCTAAATTATAAAAGAAAAATGTCTGAAGTGAGTCACAATAGGTTAAATACAAATTGTCAAGACTACACTACTTCTGAAAGTTCTATTAATTACACATTCCCTTTTTATTCTCCAATTATAGTGGCTAATTACATCTAAGACAGTCAGCTTCATTCCTCCTCCATCTTCATAGTATGAGAAGCAGGCCAAATATTTTCTCTCTGCACAATCTGCCTTTTCCTGTTTTGTTTCACTTTTATTGTTATATAAATTTTTTTGATTATATTTGGATATCCAACATAATCTAGACTAATGTTTACACGTCAAAGGCATCTCAACCACAACTGTAATTCCATCTTTAACCTTATTCTCTTTGTTAGATACTTTAACGTAGTCTCATATTGTAGCGAGCCAGAGGTATATGTTTTTGTTGATCTGTTATTATGCTCAACTCTCAGCTTAAAAAGTTAAGCAATATATACTTCTGTGCACTTGCCCAGGATGGCATAATCAGTGCAGATTAAATTAAAATATGAATAGCATAATTTATAGAATGAAAAGAAATAACACAAATTAATACTTTAATAATTAGATGGAAGGGCAATTAGAAAGAGCTGGAGATAAAAGTGAGGAAGATGAATACAGTTCAGGAGAAAACAACAACAGAATAAAGAAGTGCAAAGGATATACAACAGAGGAGAAAAACAATATGAAAAACAAGATATGGCAGAAAATGAATGATAAAGTATACTGAAGGTAACAAATGAAGAAAGAGACTCTAGGACAAAGAATATTTTTGATGACATAATGGTAAAAAATGAGACAGAATTGAATGATATATTGAAGGAGTTCTAAACATTTCAGCATGGTAAACACAAGGAAAAGCACACTGATATAGTATAGAGAAACTACTGATAAGAAGTAATCAATTAAAAGGTATAATTGTTCTGAAAAAGGAAGAATAGAATTTACAGCTGTTTTATGACAGAAAACAAAAATCAGAAAAAAGTTGAGTAAATCTCTGAAAGGGAATTATTTCTAAACAATAGTCCGATATATGATTAAAAAAAAACCCTAGGGTTTTTTTTTTCCCAGAAAGCCACTGAAATCATTGATATTCGTGGTTGCAGTAGAGGATGCACTCAAAGATGATGAAACATGACCAGAGAGGGAAGCTCGGAAATGTAGAAAGAAGTAAAACACTGAACATGTTTTAAGCCTAAACACTATAGGAGACAACAGTACCAAATGCCAAGTTTCAGATATATTTAAAATGAAAGTACATGGTAAATACAGCACAAACATATGGAGGCAAATGAAAAGTAAGTACAATTCTTAGAGTATTGAGTAAAATATATGGCCTGACCTGTGACTTTCATCTATGCATAATTAATGTTAGTTTCCCGTCTTATCCTCAGTGTTCTATCTGGGATGATATTATGTGATTCCACTTTAAGATTATTAATTTTTAGTTAACGTTGATAAATCATAGAATAAGGTAATCAATTCATGTGTAAGCACTGACAGAAAAATAGCACAGTTTGAATGACAGTACAAGTGAAAAAATAAGAAGTAAAGGAACATGAATAGGCAAGAGAAGAAAGCAAAACAAAACCAAAATCACCCATAAACTGCAGTAAGAATATGCATCAAGTGCCATCAAAAAAGAAAGTCATACAATACCACTCCTAGGCATATACCCAAAAGATACCCGACTATTCAATAAGGACATTATGAATATCAGCCATGTTCATAGCAACTCTGTTCGTAATAGCCAGAATCTGGAAACAACCTAGGTGTCCCTCAACAGAGGAATGGATACAGAAATTGCAGTATTTTTACACAATGGAATACTTCTCAGCAATGAAAAACAAGGAAATCATGAAATTTTCAGGTAAATGGTGGGAACTAGAAAAGATCATCCCGAGTGAGGAAACCTAGAGGCATAAAGACACATATGATATAACTCACTTATAAGTGGATATTAGACATAAAATGTAGGATAAACACACTAAAATATATACCCCTAAAGAAGCTAAACAACAAGGAGAACCCCAAGGAAAACATTTAATCCTCATTCAGAAGGGCAAACAGGATAGACATCAGAAGTAGGAGAAGACAAGGAACATTGCAGGAGCCTTTCACAGAGGATCTCTGAAAGACTCTACCCACCAGGGTATTGAAGGAGATCCTGAGACTCATAGCCAAACTTTCAGCAGAGTACTGTAATCCTTATGGAAGAAGAAGGAGCTAGAAAGACCTGGAGGGGACAGGAACTCCACAAGGAGAACAACAGAGCCAAAATATCTGGTCCCAGGGTGGCCTTCAGAGACTGATACTCCTAGTAAGGACCGTTCATGGAGAGGACCTAGACGCCCTGTTCAAAGGAAGACCATTGGCTGCCCATTTGCTAAGTGAGTTCCTTAGTAAGGGGTACAGGGACTGTCTCTGACCTGAACTCAGTGGCGGGCTCTTTGATCACATCCCCCTGGGGGGGGGGATGCAGCCTTGCCAGGACACAGAGGAAGATGATGCAGCTAGCCTTGATGAGACCTGATAGTCTAAGGTCAGATAGAAGGGGAGGAGGTCCTCCCCTATCAGTGGATTAGGGAAAGGGCATGGGGGAGAAGATGGGTGCATGGGACTAGGAGGAGATGAGGGAGGGGGTTGCAGTGGGGATACAAAGTGAATAAACTATAAATAAATTAAATATATATTTAAATAATATATATTAAATTAAATAAATATATAAATTAAATTAAATTACAAAAGAAAGTCATATTAAATAAAAATACTGTATGACATTCACCTAAAAGTAATTGCAAAGTAATACAGTAATTATTAAGTGCATAATAGGTTTACAATAAAAGAATGTAAGAAAAAGCTGAGCTGGGTACAATAATGTATAATTAACAGATGTTTAAGTTAAAAGTCATTAAAAATGAAGAGGCATATTAGATCATAGTAAAATGTTTAACTCACAAGGAGAATATCACCATTCTAAAATTACAAGCCATTTAAAAAATTTGTATAAATAGTTAAGGCAACATTGGCAGAAATAAAAATTACACAAATTGAAATGACACTGGGATATGTTAAAACACACCAATCTTAGTAAATGAAGGAAAGACACAGATGTAGAATCAATAACTTTATAAAATATTTAAACAAACATGAATAAATATGTCCTAACTATCATAGGAGACTTCACTTCCAATAAAACAAAATGTGTATGATTTTATTTCCATGCATCTATAAAACACTCTTTTTAAAAATGTGTGCCTGTGCTCACTCAGCCATCATCAATAGCAGCTTCCTTGCTATTAGATGAGAGCCAACACAGTCTCAAAACTGGGATGTCATCATCAAACCTCTTGCCTCAGGTTTGTGTGATCTATGCATAAGACAAGGCAGAAATATTATAAAAGAAGCCAGAGGTGATGCTAACGCCAAGGAAACAGGGTCCGTGTGAACTTACAGACACTGGAAGCACAAACAGGGCCTGGACAGGTTCAAGCTAGAAGTAGTCCCAGTGCTGAAAGAAGAGGAGACAGGCTCCCACATTCAACCAAAAGGCTATCTGCACCTGAAACTTGCTAGCAGAGGGAAAACTAGTTTTCTCCAATGGAGTGTCACTGGGTATATTAACCACACTTCATGGTGGGATCTATGCCTAGAAATACTTGCCCAAGAAAAAATGAACTTGGTATTTTTGTAGTCATTTGTCTCATCTTGATTTGTTTGGGCTGTATGTGTATGTTTTGTTTTTATATTGTGGTTCCCTTTTTTGTAGTATGTTTTTTTTGTTTGGTGGGTAAGGAATTGGGGGAGAGGCAGAGCATGATATGAATATATTAATAAATTGTTTTCAATAAAACTTGCATATATGTTGGCTAGAAAACAAATTGATTCAAATGCCAATCCATAAGGCCATGGAAAGCATTCATCTCTGACTACAATGGAATTAACCCAGAAGTTAATTGCAAAAGAGTACTCAGAAAGCCTCCACATGTGTTTGAAAAGTCAGGTAACACTTCTAGTCAGAAGGTCAAATGACAAGACACAAAATATCATTTGAAATTCAATCAATGTAATTAATGCCATGTGTGAGTAGAAAATTATGCTCTAAAATGAATTTTATATCAAAATGAAAACATTAAAGAATGTGTGATATACCAATATGGACTCTGATACATGTCCTGGAGACATTAGGAAGATAAACTCTGAAGCTACCTAGAAACTGCATTTTTACTGGACAAATTCACACTTCCCCAAATCTGGACAGTACACTCACAAATAGGAATAGTAAGTGTCAATGTTCCTTACAAACATGTTTGCAAGCTCTCTAAGCAAAATATAAATAAAACAATGCAGGAAAATGGGGCGGATCCATATAAATGGCCAAATTCACAGAATGAGAGAGCAAATACATTTTTAATAGCCTGTCTCCACCAGTGACATAGTATCCATAAGAATATGATGGATAGGTAGCATTATAGTCAGGCAGTGTTGTGCACAATGAGAAAATTAGGCAATTGATAATACAAAAAAAACACATGTGTGCTAATCTCAAAATTACCATAGTTAGCAAAAAAAAAATTGGACTCTTTGCTTCCAATATGTGAATTCTGGGAACACATGAAACACTTATGGTACCTGAACTGGTGCCAATAGCATGGCTCTCCAGTGGTGTTCAGAACATTCTAGTTTTGTTATCTTTTTAAATTATTTCTCATTTTTAAATGTGATGTGTTTGAAACACTGTCATTTTGTGATAATTCTTGTACATGTGTTAAAACTAGAACACTTTCACATATAAATGTCATTGGTCAGTACAATAATCTATTTTTAACTATGACAGTCTGATAGAATGAAATGTCTCATTGGATTCTTATACATATTTCATTTCATGATGAATAGGCCTATATTCACTTAAGCTTTTGAATAAATATCAAATTTATTAAAAAACATAAAAGTTAACATGTTATTTCAACAGGGGCAGGCTTATCTAATGATAAAGGTAATTATATAATTTTTGTTTGACTAATGTTTTATAAACTCAAAATATCGACTTGATGAGCGATTAATACAATTTGATCATTAATTCTAAAATTTATATATATAAAAATTGAACATTGACTTGACAAAAGAGTGGAAAATATACAGCTGGCCTCCTTCAAGGAGTCACAATGAAAATGTCTGTGCACATCTGCTATGGTGAATTCCTGGGCTTAGGAGACTGAGGCAGGAGGATAGATTCTGAATTCCAGGCCAGCCTGAGCTAAGCATAGAGACTCTGCTACAAAAAACAAATGCAGAAACAGTAAACAGTAGACCATTCTACCAGATTACTTCCAAACTTTCTGCATATAGCTTGTATAAAATATAAGTGAATTTTGTGTTTAGACTTAATTTTCATTTCCAAGATAACCTATTTAGAGATATATTAACACATGCTTAAATCAAAAGGTGAACTACAAAACTCAAGAATTTTGAACATGAAATATTCAACTTGTATAGTATATAGTTATAAAAAGCCAGGTAATAATTTGATTATATAATACATTAAATGTGGATCATATAAAGAACATTAATTATTGAAATGTACTCATGTATCTTTAAAGAAAATTTGTACTATTAGTAAATATCATTATATATATATAAATGCATACATATATATATAAATATTTGTGTTTTCAGTGTTGATTATTAAAAAAGTTCATTAACTTTTTAAAGACATTTTCCAATTTCCGAGACCTGAGGGCTGGTGAGTGAATACATCTGTACCAAATTTGCTATCTAGCTTTAGTAGGTCTCTATCTAGCATTTGAACATGCATCTACTGCTGGTAGGTGTGCAAACTTGTCCAACCCATAACAAAACAGTATGGCGGGTATTTAGGAGGCTGGGAATAGATCTATTTTTTCCATTTTTTATTTGAATTTTTATTAATTACACTTTATTCACTTTGTATCCCCCCCATGACCCCCTCCATCATCCCCTCCCAATCCCACTCTCCCTCTCCCTTCTCCACCCATGCCCCTCCCCAAGTACACAGATCCAGCTTTACCATTCTTGGACACTATGACACTTGGTTAACCATTTTCCTATTTTCTTCATAATAACCAGAATGTGAAAACAGACTACAAGCCCATCAGTAGAAGAAAGTATAAATATTTGTGGTACATATTATTTATTTAATGGGATATTACTCAGCTTTAAATTATGAAATTTATAGGTAAAATGGATGGAATAGGTAACCTATATACCAAAAGACAAATACTCTTACACTCTGCATTTTGTCCAGCTGTAGGTCTCTCAAGACTAAATGGGATGTCTCTACCAAATACTTCCCTTTGAGACTCTAGAACACCTATGGAATAGGAGAAAGAAAGATTGTAAGAGGAAGAGGGGATGGAGGGCAACAAGGAAACAAAGCCTTTTTTATTTTTATTTTTATTAATTACACTTTATTCACTTTGTATCCCACCATAAGCCCCTCCCTCCTCCCCTTCTGATCCTACCCTTCCGTCCCCTTCTTCACGCATGCCCCTCCCCAAGTCCACTGATAGGGGAGGTCCTCCTCTCCTTCCTTCTGATCTTAGTCTATCAGATCTCATCAGGAGTGGCTGCATTGTCAGTCATCTTCTGTGGCCTGGTAAGGCTGCTCCCCACTCAGGGGGAGGTGATCAAAGAGCAGGCCAATCAGATTATGTCAGAGGCAGTCCACCTTCCCATTACTATGAAGAAAAGGTGGGGAATACTGTAAAACTCATTGGTACAGGAGAGAACTTCCTGAACAGAACACCAACAGCACAGGCTCTAAGAGCAACAATCAATAAATGGGACCTCATGAAACAGAAAAGCTTCTGTAAAGCAAAAGACACTGTCATCAAAACAAAACGACCTCCTACAGATTGGGAAAAAATCTTCACCAACCCTTTTTCTGACAGAGGGCTAATATACAGTATATATAAAGAACTAAAGAAGTTTAGAAACAAAGCCTTTTACACATAGCAGGACTGATGAACATACGACTTCATGTGACTGTGGCAGAACACACAGGCCAGATGGAGTCCCACTGCTGACAGAGAAAGTGTACATAAAACCCCATTCACACTCAGAAACTACCTCCAATTTACAACCACTTGTAAATATAAAATTAGTTTTCTGAAAAGAATCTCACTGGATATACACACCTCATATAGGCACCATACTTAGTAGATGGCCAAAACAAAATGAGCTCAATGCCATTTTTGGAAATGTTTTGTTTCACAATTTGTCAGGGCTCTTTTCTTTTTTTCCCAAATGCTTTTTAATTAAATTTTTATTTTTTATATTAGTTACAGTTTATTTACTTTGTATTCCAGCTGTAGCCCCCTCCCTCACTCCCTCCCAATCCCATCCTCTCTCCCTCATCTCCTCCCAAGCCCCTCTCTAAGTCCACTGATAGAGGAGGTCCTCCTCCCCTTCCATCTGACCCTAGCTTACCAGGTCTCTCAGGACTGGCTACAATGTCCTCCTCTGTGGCCTAGCAAGGCTGCTCCTCCTTCAGTGTGGGGGTGGGGGATCAAAGAGCCACAGGGCTCTTTTCTTTTTATTTTCCTTACAGGTTTTTTTTTTTTTTTTTACATATGTATTATTGGGGTTCCTCTGTGTTCAATTGTATGTGTTTTTTGTGTCTATATGTGTTTCTTGGGCTTTTTCTTGGCTTATTTTTTTCCTGTTGTTTCTTTTTTCCCTTTCTGATCTAATTTTATTATTAATTATTATGATTGTTTTAAATGCCTATTTGTACTTTAATGAGGAGGAAGAAGGGCACATTTTTGGGTAGGCAGTGAACAGGGGAGGATCTGGGAGAAGTTGGAGGATAGAAAACTATAACCAAAAATTATGTTAAAAACTATTTTCAATTACAAAAAAGTTAAGTAAGACCTTGAAGGGACCCTGCAAGCAACATTGTTCCATGATTTCTGCTAATTTTGTGCTCAACTTTTCTTATTGATGGACTGAGACCTGACATTATAAGGCATTTTAAATTGTTCACACACACACACACACACACACACACACACACACACACACACACAC